>NC_055988.1:166896836-167009336 GCF_018446385.1 Zingiber officinale
AACCGGATAAGTCTTGTGTATACAAAAGATGTGATGGAAACGTGGTGGTATTTCTTGTACTATACTTAGATAACATTTTTGGTACTTGGAAACAATATCAAAATGTTGTCAGAAGTAAGGGTATGGTTGTCCAAACAATTCGATATAAAGGACTTGGGAGAATGTATATATTCTTGAGATCAAAGTAATAAGGGATCGCAAGAAAAGAATATTTTACTTATCCCAAGCTTCATACGTCGAAAAAATTCTTGCTCGTTTTAAGCATACAAAACTCCAAGAAAGGTTTCTTACCTTTTCAGGATGGAGTAACTTTATCTAAAGATATGTCTCTGTAGACATCAAAGGAGATAAAGGAAATAAAGGCAGTTCTTTATGCTACGGCTGTTGGAAGCCTAATGTATGCTATGCACGAGATCAGAAATCTGTTTTGCCAAGGGCATAGTTAGCAGATATCAAAGTAACCCTGGACAAGGACATTGGACTGCAGTAAAGCATATATTGTAGTACCTTAGAGGCACTAGAGATTATATGCTAGCTTACAAGGCAGTTAATTTGGTTCTTGTGGGTTGCATGGATTTTGACTTTCAATCGGATAGGGATAATAATAAGTCAACCTCGGGGTTTTGTGTTTACTTTAGGAGGTAAAGTCATAACTATGGAAGAGTGATAAGCATAGATGTTTTTCTGGACTCCACCATAGAAGCTTAGTATATGGCAAGCCTCTGAGGTAGCCATAAAAGCTGAATGACTCAATAACCTCAAGATAGACTTAGATATGATTTCTGGTTTGTCCAAAGATTGTTACAATTTATTGTAATAATGTTGGTGCAGTAGCAAACTCGAAGAAACCATAAGTCTATAAGGCAAGTAAACACAATAGAGCGCAAGTACCACCCAATACGAGAAATCATATAAACGAGGAGAAGTTGTTGCTGCCTAGATTACATCAGGTGATGACCTATAGATCCTTTCACTAAGGTCCTTAAGGCAAGAGCTTTTGATGGGCATGTTGAAGGGTTGAAAATCAGATGTATGGCAGCAGATATGGCAGCTTAGTCTTTTAGTATAAGTGAGAGATTGTTGGAGTGTATACTGAAAGCCTAAGCTTTGTAAACATTCATTATGAATAAAGAATCACATTTGGTCAAATTGTCTACATTTAGTTGTAGTTGTTCAATTAATTGATACTGTAGATAACATAGTATGTGGTGTCACATGCAGAAGATGATGTTATCAGTACCTTATAAATTATAAACAGTAGCTCATGACCAAAATGGAAAGGAATAAACCATTAGAAGGTCATAGTGTAATTAGGTATCAGTTTATCTTGACTGTATAATTACACTAGTACACTTAGAGTGTATTGAGTAGGACCATTTGAGGTCGTTTCTTTTATACTGATTTTATAAAGAAACAAAGACCTCGGTTATTATGGAAGTGTGTGCTCTTAATCCTGATATAATAACAAGCACATATATTTGATATTTATTTCTTTAATTTATCAATGGGTGAGATTTAGTTCGATGAATCAATAAGCCCGATAAGTTGGGAAATGATATCACTTATAATGTGTGTTGTTGATTATAGAAGGAAACTGTGTCCTAGTAATCTAGGTTGAGAATGTCCCCAAGAGGAGCTCATAAGGATTGTCATGTTAAACCCTGCAGGTGGACTTAGTCCGACATGACAATGAAGTTGAGTGGTACTACTCTTGGAGCTAGATATTAATTAAGTGAGTTGTCAGTAACTTACTTAATTAGTGGATATTTGTTATCTTAAACACAGGGAGACTAACACACTCATAATAAGAAGGAGCCCAAAAATGTAATTTGGGATTGGTGTGGTAGTTCAATAATAGTTCTCTAGTGGAATGAATTATTATTGATAAAATTAAGTTGTGTGTTCGGGGCGAACACGGGATGCTTAATTTTATCGGGAGACCGAAACCAATTCCTCCTCTCGGTCCCTATCGTAGCCTCTTATTTATAGAGTACTATACCCACCTTCTATACCCACCTAAAGGGGGCCGGCCAAGCTAGCTTAAAATCAAGCTAGGGCCGGCCTAAGCATGGTTTAGGGTGGCCGGCCCTAGCTTGAACCCAAGCTAGAGAGGGCCGGCCATAATTAAATTAAAAAGGATTTTTAATTTTAATTTTTATTATGTGGAAGATATAATTTATTAAAGAGAATTAAAATTAAAATATCTCTCTTAAAAAGATCTACAAAAGATTAAAGAAAGAGATTAGATCTCTTTCCTTATTTGTAAATTGAAAAGATATTTTATTTTTTCTCTTTAAAAATTATTCACATGATTGAAAATTAAAATTATAGAAATTTCTTTTTATCAACCATGAAGGGATTTTAAAGAGAAATTTTATTTTTTAAAATTTCCAAAGACAAATAAGGAAGTTTTAATTGTTGATTAAAAATTGGCTTATTTGTTCTCCATGAGGTGGTCGTCCACAATTCAATTAATTAGGAAATTTTATTTATTTTTTCTTAATTAATTATTATCAAATAAAGTTAAGGAAATTTTATTATAAATAAATTTCCTTATTTGACAAAGCCAAGGAATATAAAAGAAGGGGTAGGAGTGCATTCATGAGGTACAACTTCTATTATTTCTCTCCCTCTCTTATTCCTTGGTATGGCCGGCCATCCTCTCTTTTCCTCTTCCTCTTTGTGGTGGCCGAACCTCTCTCTCTTCCTTTGGAGCTTTTGTGGTGGTCGGATACTACTTGGAGAAGAAGAAGAAGAAGGAGAGAAAGCTTGCATCCCTTGGAGCTTGGTTGGTGTTTTTCTTTCATCCTTGGTGAAGCTTTCTTTGTGTTGGCCGAACCTAGCTAGGAGGAGAAGAAGGTTCATTGGTGGTTTCTCATCTCGGAAGATCGTTGCCCACACAACGTCTGAGGTTAGAAGAGGAATACGGTAGAAGATCAAGAGGTTTTTCTAAAAGGTATAACTAGTAATTTTACTTTCCGCATCATACTAGTTATTTTTGGAAATAATACCAAATACAAGAGGCTTACGTTCTAGTATTTCGAATATATTTTTCGAAATTGTGTTTTTTTTGTTTTATTTATCCTTGTGATTTGATTATTCTTTTCGGTTAACCTAAAGTTATTTTAGGAAATTAAATATTAGATTTCTATAAAAGGTTTTGTCTAGTCGGTGGTGGTTGCTCCCATATCCAAGAAGGTCATGTGCCTCGCCACGTCAGTACTGGGAACCAATTATGGAAATTAATATTTAATGGAATTAATAACTTAAGGTGATTTGGGTCGAACGTGTTAAGTTCCGCAGGAGATCCAAGTCAAAACCTAAAAGAACAAATAGATTAAGTTTTGGATCAAACGTGTTAAGTTCCGCAGGCGATCCAAAATTTAATTTAAAAGAACACATGGTAGCTAGGAAAAGGTTCAGACCTTTGTACAAAATTTTTGTACAGTGGAACCTCTAGGCTTTCCGATTAGCAACCAACACATCAACCATTGATGCCCATAAGGTAGTTCTAGGAAAGGATTGTAAAACATACCTTACTAAGTCTCGATTGTCAATTTTCTCACCTATTACATGAAGACCATTCACTATCTCCTTGAATCTACCATGCATTTGACTCACGGTCTCATTTGTCTTCATAGTGAAAGTTTGAAGTTGCCCCAACAAGAGATCTCTCTTGGCTCTCCTTGATTCGCTTGATCCTTCATTCAACTCAATGAGTTTTTCCCAAAGTTCTTTGGGGAGTTGAATGATCCTACTTTGCTTAGTTGCTCCTTTGAGAGTCCATATTGTAGGGTTGTTGTAGCCTTTGCATTTGCTTAAGCCTTCTTTGCCATCTCTTTTGTCCAATCCTTGGTTGAAAGAGGAGCTCCCGACCCATCCTTCGGCATCTCGAATCCATCTACAACACTAAACCAATTTTCAATGTCATTCATTAAATAATACTCCATCCTACCTTTCCAATATGCAAAGTCGTTCCCATCGAAGAAGGGTGGCCTTGCGGTGTTATATCCCTCTTGAAATGCCATTTTGATGCTTCGGTTGACAGTGAGGTCTTCCGATGCGAACCTCGCTCTGATACAAATTGATAGAACCTTGAGTATGGCTAAAGGGGGGGGGGTGAATAGCCTTTCTTGATTTTTCACCTACAATTTGTTAGCGGAAGCACAAAAAGAAATGAAAATGAAAAACAATAAGAGAACACGGCTAACTCTTCGATTTACTTGGTCTCCACCTCCTTGAGGTGACTAATCCAAGGCACACACACACACCCAAACAAGCTCCACAAAGATCTTCTCCTTTTCAATCCAAGAGTGATGGTGGAGAAACCTTTACAAGATGATCTCCTCCTTTTACAAGGTTTTGATGAGCTTAGGGAGGAGAGAATAAGAGTAGTAAGACTAGAAGATCACTTGGAAAGCTTAAACAGTAATTTGAATCAGTTAAGTTTTTCTTTCCAAGCTCTTAACTTTATATACAGTATGCTGGAATTCGCGACATCAGTCGACTGCTAAAACATGCAGTCGACTGGTATCACACAACGGCTACTGTTTCAATCAAATCTGCGGAGATCCTGTGCGTCATCATCCCAACGACATTATACCAGTCGACTGCTGAAATATGCAGTCGACTGCACCAGTCGACTGCATGTTTCATCAGTCGACTGGTGGCTGTGGACCGAGCGAATAGAATGCCTCTGTTCGCTCCCAGTCGACTGCATCAGTCGATTGATGTTCGGAGTTGCTCTTGAAGTCTTTCTCCTCAGCCTTTGTCCCTCAGATGCACTCAAGCCTGCAGCTAATCTTCGTGCCATCCTTCACATTGCCTTGAGATTCACTTCCCTTCACTCCGTTTGCTTTTTGTCCGTAGTCCATCGGATGCACCATCCTTCACCAATCTTCAAGAACATGAGCCATGAAACTTTCCAAGCTTGTGCAGTCTACCAAGTCTTGCATAACTTAAGTACATATTAGAACCAATGTAAAGTCTAACTTAAACTCTTTGACACACACATCAAAAACAAAGATCACCTATTTAATCCTAGGTCGATTGTATCAACAATCCATTCCCCACTGATCGAACGGACAGGATACCGTAGACGCTTTCATCTCCTCCACCGGTCGGTGGGAGAAGTTGTGGTACTTCTGACAGGAGAGGCACGTTGCGACGGTCCGAGCGACGTCTTCTTGCAGTGTTGGCCAGAAGTACCCAGCCAACAGGATCTTCTTGGCCAGCGATCGTCCGCCCGGATGTCCTCCGCACGATCCTTGGTGCACTTCCTGGAGGATGTACGCCGCGTCTTCCGAGCTCACACATTTCAAAAGTGGGCGGGAGAAAGCCTTCTTGTAGAGTTGGTCTCCAACGAGTGTGAACCGGCTGGCTCTCCTTCTTAATAGATGGGCTTCCTCCCGGTCGGACGGTGTCGCACCTGAGCGCAAAAACTCCATGATGGCTGTCCTCCAATCACTTGGGGATGCGAGACCCTCCATCCGGTCAATGTGCGCCAACAAGGATACTTGTTCGATCGGCTTCTGGATGACGACCGGTGATATTGAACTTACGAGTTTGGCTAACTCATCTGCCGCCTGGTTCTCTGCTCGGGGTATCTTCTGGATGATGACTTCTCTAAAGTGGGTTTTGAGCTTTCTAAAGGCCTCAGCGTAAAGCTTGAGCCGAGCATTGTTAATCTCAAAAGTGCCCGAGAGCTGCTGGGCGACCAGCTGAGAGTCTGAATGGAGTGTCACCCGACCGACCCCTACATTCCGAGCGGCCTACAAGCCGGCTATGAGCGCCTCATACTCCGCTTCATTATTTGTGGCTCTATAATCTAGTCGGATGGATAGGTGCATCCTTTCTTCTTGGGGAGAGAGTAATAACACACCAATCCCGCTCCCGAGCCGAGTGGACGATCCATCCACAAATATTTTCCACATAGCTTCGGGCTCGGGACTTTGTACTTCGGTAACAAAATCTGCTAAGGACTGCGCCTTTATCGTCGAACGGGGTTGATACTGGATGTCAAATTCACTCAACTCCGTTGTCCATTTGATGAGCCATCCGGACGCTTCTGGGTTCAGCAGCACTCTTCCCAATGGGCTATTTGTCCGGATGATGATTGTATGTGCTAAGAAATAAGGACGAAGTCTCCGAGCGGCGAGGACCAAAGAAAAAGCCAGCTTCTCAAGCCCAGTGTAGCGAGATTCAGCGTCTTTTAAAATATGGCTCAAGAAGTACACGGGTTGTTCTTCTCCGCTCGTCCTCACTAATGTCGAGCCTACTGCCTGCTCGGTTGAAGATAAATAAATACAGAGCGGCTCACCCACAGCTGGCTTAGCTAGTACGGGCAAAGAGTTCAGGTATATCTTCAGCTCTTCGAACGCTCGATCGCATTCCTCGTCCCAATGGAACTTAGTAGCTTTGCGCAAGATCTTGAAAAAAGGGAAACTCCGGTCAGCAGTCTTCGATATGAATCTTAACAATGCAGTTATCCGCCCGGTCAAACGCTAGACTTCCCTCATATTTCTTGGGGGCGGTATATCTTGCAACGCCTTTACCTTGCTGGGATTTGCCTCTATGCCCCGCTCGGTCACTATATAGCCCAAGAAACGCCCGCCTTTTGCTCCGAATAAGCATTTCTGAGGGTTCAGCTTAACTCCATACTTCCTCAGTGTTCGGAAGATCTCCTCCATGTCCGTGAAAAGATCTGCCGCTCGGACGGACTTGATGAGAATATCATCCACGTACACTTCTAAATTGCGTCCGATCTGCTCTTTGAATACCTTGTTTATCAAGCGCTAGTAAGTTGCTCCTGCGTTCTTCAATCCGAACGGCATTACATTGTAGCAGTAAGTGCTATCGGCTGTGACGAAACTAACCTTTTCTTGATCTTCTCGGGCGAGTGGCACCTGATGGTAGCCCTGATAGGCGTCTAGCATGCATATTAACTTGCACCCGGCTGTGGAGTCCACCAGTTGATCAATCCAAGGCAGAGGATAGAAATCCTTTGGGCACGCTTTGTTGAGATCCCGGAAATCGATGCAAACCCTCCACTTGTTGCCCGGCTTGGAGACTAGCACTACATTTGTGAGCCAGCTCGGGAACTGTACCTCCCTTATATGGCCGGCCTCCAGGAGCTTCTCTACCTCCGCTCGGATGATGGCGTTTTGTTCGGCGCTAAAGTCCCTCTTCCTTTGCTTCACCGGCCGAGCGTCCGGTCCGACGTGAAGCTCATGCTGTGCGATACTTGGCGAAATTCCCGGCAGCTCATGCGTTGACCAAACGAAGACGTCGCAGTTTCTCTGGAGACATTTGATCACCTCCTTTTTCTGGCTTGCCTCCAGATCGGCCGCAATGAATGTGGTGGCCTCCGATTGGGTCGGGTGGATCTGTACTTCCTCTTTTTCTTCATACACCAAAGAGGGTGGTTCTTCGATTATGGCGTTTACCTCGATCCGCGGCGTCTTCCGAGCGGAATTAGCTTCGGCTCGGACCATCTCGACGTAGCATCGCCGAGCCGCCAACTGGTCTCCTCGCACTTCTCCCACTTTATCTTCAACCGGAAACTTTATTTTCTGGTAGAAGGTGGAGACGGCCGCTCGGAACTCGCTGAGCGCTGGTCGCCCCAAGATAACGTTGTACGCTGAGGGAGAGTCGACCACAACGAAGTTTGCCGTCCGCGTCCTTCTGAGCGGCTCTTCTCCCACCGAAATAGCTAGTCGGACCTGTCCGACCGGCAGAACTTCATTGCCCGTAAACCCGTAGAGGGGGGTTGTCATGGGCAGCAGCTCAGCTCGATCAATTTGCAGTTGGTCGAAGGCCTTTTTGAATATAATGTTGACCGAGCTGCCTGTATCAATGAAAATGCGGTGAATAGTATAATTAGCTATTACCGCTTTGATGAGGAGGGTGTCGTCATGTGGCACTTCGACTCCCTCCAAGTCCCTGGACCCGAAGCTGATTTCGGGCCTGCTCGCCCGTTCTTGACTGCAACTGACCGCATGGATCTGGAGCTGCCTGACACTTTCCTTCCTTGCTCTATTGGAGTCACCTCCGGTCGGCCCGCCAGCGATGATGTTGATTTCGCCGCGAGACGTGTTGCTTCTATTTTCTTCTGCCCGTGCGGACGGCCTAGGCCGCTCTTTAGACACCCGGGGAGTCCTCGTGCCTCCAAGGATGATACCGCTCGGGAGACTGTCGTCGATCGGCTTCACGGTGTCGCTGTCGCCTGTCGAATGATGGCGATCGGCGGCGGCCACTCCGGGGAACGAGGTGGGCGATCAGGGGAAGGTTTCGGCAATCTCTTGTATTATGCGTGTCGGTCCGGTGGAACGAGCAAAACATGGGGGTCCATACCTTCTTTTTTGGTTTGGGCCGCTCGGCGGATACCTCTTGGATGACGTGGGATCTTGCATGTTGCTGAGGGCGGGCTGCTTCAGTTCGCGGTCCCCTGGGCGGCTGGTGGCAGTGGATGGCTTCCGCTCGGCAGTAGCTAGCCGCTCAGTTGGAGCTTCTTTCCTTTGGGTCGCCTGAGCTTCCTCCATATTAATGTACTCATTGGCCCGGTGTAACATATGATCATAGTCTCGGGGCGGCTTTCGAATAAGTGAGCGGAAGAAGTCACCGTCCACGAGGCCTTGCGTGAACGCATTCATCATCGTTTCTGAGGTGGCCGTTGGAATATCCATGGCCACCCGGTTGAATTGCTGGATGTAAGCTCTAAGCGACTCCCTGGGCTCTTGTTTGATGGCGAATAGACTGACACTAGTCTTCTGGTAACGCCGACTGCTTGCAAAATGGTGGAGGAAGGTCGTGCGGAACTCCTTGAAACTTGTAATGGATCCATCCGGCAGCCTCCGAAACCACCATTGCGCCGATCCCGAGAGGGTGGTAAGGAACACCCCACACTTTACTCCATCTGTGTATTGATGTAGGGTAGCTGTGTTGTCGAACTTACCCAGATGGTCATCCCGGTCGGTGGTTCCGTTATATTCCCCGATCGCCGGGGGCACATAATGTTTTGGCAGAGGGTCCCGCAGAATGGCCTCTGAAAACTGCCGGTTGATCTATCGGGGGAGGCGTCCGTTCGGGGAGCCTTGCCTCTTCTGTTGTCTCGCCTGGGCGCCTCGTCGGATGAAGATCCTCGATCAAGGTTAACGGGTGCAATTTCAGGAGGCGTACGGAATAGAGCCCGATGAAATGGAACCGTGGCCGACGGTGCTTCCGCTCGGCCTCCCGACGCGGGCGTCGCTTGTTGCTCCATCCGCTCGGTTTGCGCCTTCTGTTTCTGTTGTTCCATGATCTTAGCAGCTCTTGCCTCGATTAGGGCGTCGAGCTCCTCCTGGGAGAGCATCACGGCGTGCAGTCGTCCAGCTTCGTCCATCTCTTCCGCTCGGATGCAGGTGCGTTCCCACAGACGGCGCCAATTTGATCTTGTCCGAACGCCGAATCGATGGACGCTGGGCACGTGGCGCTCTCCGAACCGATGAAGTGAATCTCTGACCGACCGTATGTATCTTCGGCGAACCTGCAAGGAAGTCGGGCCGGGAGGGGGTTCCCGACGACGACCCTCCGACGCTCAAGTCAGGCAAGAGGAAACTATGAAGTGGCTTCGAATCTCAGAGAATGCGTATCTCCGGCGAAGTGTGAGGACCCTTATATAGAGCTGTGAGGGGGCTTATACACACATACCGAGGCGTACACGTGTCCCCTTACCATACCCCAGTATGGGCTTGCCAGAGGAGCTTGCCTGACACCATACTGCTACAGTCCGAGCACCTCTCTGATGGGACGGCAGAACCTTCTGTCGTAAGATTCTGCGTATGGCTTGGTCGTTGAACATGCTCATTGTCAGAAGATGTTCCTCGATGCCCCCTTGTCCTTTTGTCCCTTCTCTCCCCGCGCCGAGCGTCCTACCGCTCGGCAGTCCCATCACGTCCGACCGGACGCAAGTATCAGTATGCTCGGGAGATACCCGGTCGTGTGCTCGGCTGAGACTATTCACGGCATTGCTGCCTTATGCCTCGGGCGAGCGGGCCACCCGCTCGGCCCGACGACCTTGTTCACCATGAGCGTCGGAAGCTCGACTCCCTGCCGGGTTGTCTTTGATTCTGTTCTGACCCGTTCGGCCGGTTGACCCGACCCTTACCCGATCGGCCGGACCTCATATTGCCCTTAGACTTTTGACCTCTACATGTCATTGACTTCCCTCAAAGGGGGTCCCCCGTCCTTACTGCCGGATCACTCTATATACTATATTTCATATAATGTCTACATTGGGCCTCATATCATGCTTAACATAGAGGTGTTTGCCGATTATTCCTTATTATATTTTAACACATTCGAGTAGTCAAAATAAATAATAGATAACATATTTGAACTTCTTTTAAACTCATAGATCTATAGGAATTGAAATGGATGTAATTGAAGCTCTTTTGGTCTATCTATGGATTTTAACTGAAATTCACTGATGGACCTAAAGAGTTCCGATTGCATCCATTTTAGTTCCTATGAATTTCTGATATTACAAGGAATTTAAACATGCTATCTATTATTTATTTTGACTTCCAGAAGGTGTTAAAATATAATAAAAATAATCGGTAAAAATGTCCATACGTTGGGCATGATATGATTTATATCGGGGCAATGCATGGGGATTTTTATTGATTATTCCTGATTAAATTTTAAGACTTTTCAGAAGCCAAAATATGATGATGCCTAAAAAAATTTATTTTTTTAAAAAAAATCAAATATCAATAACAATTCAATTTGTATTTACCATCTACACCAGTGATTTCAGATATGACTAAAGACAATTCACACAAACTACATCTCTAATCATCCAAAAAAAATTCTTTGTATAAAAGTTAAACAAAGCTGTCAGCACCTTTGCAAAGAAGAAAAAATTTTCCACTTACATCACACATCACACATAATTATAGACATTCTCTTCCTTGTGCTATTGAATTCCAACAAATTGAAAATCTTGAACTCCCTATATTAGAATAAAATATTAAATCACCAAGATCTTCATAAAAAAGAAATGTTGATTAAAACATGTAAACTAAATTGTTACCTCTCAATAAGATCTTCAGAAGATGAATATTTCTCCCTAATTAATATACTATATTGAGTCCTCTTACAAAGCTCCAAGCCAAAATCCCTAGCAACAACAAGAAATGTTGCTTCATCTGTTGATTCTATTCATAAGTAAAGCCACCAATTTTCTTATCTAGTTCAGGAATTGCACTGTGACACAACTCAAGGATCCTGAAGAACAGGAGAATGATATCAGTTGTGGGTTCCTTTGTCCAATTTCCATGCATAAGCCTGTCATCTTCAAAACTTAAACCTTTAATCACATGTTTTCTTGGATCACCACTTTTGAAATTTATCAGGCCCATGTTGGCTCTGATATGGTCATATCAGGGCCAACGTATAGGGATTTTTACTGATTTTTTATTATATTTTAACATCTTATAAAAGTCAAAATAAACAATAGATAATATATTTAAACGACTAGCAACATCAGAAATCTACAGAAATTGAAATGAGTGTTGATCCTGTCCGAACGCTGACTCAACGGACGCTGGGCACGGGGCGCTCTCATTGTCGCTGACGTAGATCTTAGGCCAATCTCCCGAAGCTCCGGCGAACCTGCACAGAAGTCGGGCCGGGAAGGGGTTCCCGGCGGCGACCCTCCGACGCTCAAGTCAAGCAAGCAAGCAACAAAGCAGCGGCTCCAAAAATCGTAGAATGCGTACCTCCGGCGAAATCTGCGGCTCTTTATATAGAGCGGTGAAAGAGCCTCTACACGCCCACCGAGGCGCGTAAGTGTCCGCAGCCCATACCTCGGTATGTGCTTGTCAGAAAGCTTACCTGACGTCATACCGCTACAGTCCAACCATGTCTTCGATGGGACAACAGAACACCTCGTTGTCAGACTTGGAGTATGGCCTAGCCATAGGACTTGACGGCTGTCAGAAGATGTTCCTGTCCTTCTTTACCCACCACCGCCCGGAACGTCCGTCCGGCCGGCTGGACGAGAAGCGTCGTTCGGACGGCCCTCATCCCCTGCGCCGGCCGGGCGGCACGCCCATCACGTCCCGCCTGTCATTTGCATTGATATGCTGGGGAGACTTCTGGGCGGGTGCTACGTAAGGACTATTAGCAGTATGTCACATTCTCTTAGGCCTTCCGCTCGGCTCTTAGCTATTGTTTCATTGAGCGTCGGAACCCCGATCCCTGTCAGGGCGCCTTCTACTATCAGATATTTACTGGCAGACCGATCGGCTTGCCCTTTTCTCATGAGTCCGGTCGGCTCACCCTTCTTCGACGGACCACCTGGCCTTTTGAGCTCCACGTGGCGTTGACCCCTCGTTAGGGGGTCCCGGGCTTTTACCACCGGATCAAGTGCAATTGGAATTCTCCAGGTCTATTAGTGAATTTTAACTAAAATTTAATGATGAACCTAGAGAGCTCCGATTGCACCCATTTCAATTCTTATGGATTACTGATGTTGTAAAGAGTTCAAATAAGCTATCCATTATTTATTTTGACTTTTAGAAAATGTTAAAATATAATAAGAAATAATCAGCAAAAAACCTCCATATATCATGCCCACTCATGAGGATTTTTATCGATTCATCATTATTATAATTTTACACTTTCTTAGAAGTCAAAATAAATAATCGATAAGTTTCTATCGATTTCTGGGGTTGCAAATAGTTCAAATATGCTATTTATTGATTATTTTGACTTCTCCGGATTTATTAAAATATTATCAAAAATTTAACTAAACTCTAAACGTCGTGGTTCTAATATGATTTGTTTATTAGGCATATGCTATGCATGCACGTGTGTAAAAAAAAAAAAAGAGGAAAAATAATATTTGTTGCATGCAGAGAGGAAATAGAAGAGAGAGTGAGAAACGAAGAAGGGAAAAGTCAAATCTATTAGAAGAATAAAATGAGAAATGCACTTAAAAAGATGTATTATTGGGTAAATACTAAAGTAACATATGTCTTTGGTAAATTTAGAAATCTACATGCCCTTTTTGATAAATTACCATTTTAAAAAATATTTAAAAAAAATTAAAAAAGAAAGGTAAATATTGTTTAGTCACATGTTAATTATTTAATTAAACATATACTTAAAATGTCATCATCATTATCTTGTTAATTATTTAATTGAATCATTCTTCATTAGAAAAATATATATTTTATATAAAGCATAAAGAATCGATTTTTAATATATTGTGTCTAGCCTATCCTTAACTCTATATTTGTTATATATAATTCATATATATGTTTAAATTTCATTTGAAAGAAAGGAAATCATTCTAGAAAAATTTAACTATTTTAACTTTTCATTGAAGTAAAAATATGATCTGTTAATTTTAAGCGATTTAATATAATCAATCTTACCGTTAAATATAGATAAGTAAATCATGCCCTCAGATATAACGTAGACGATGGACATATGATAATTTTAACGTAATGATTAGAAGTCGATCCCCTAGGATGATGACCGACATGGTCGATTCCATCCTGCGCTCAACGCTTATGTATCTGTAAAACTTCTCTCCATATTCATGGGATCAATTCTAAAGGGACCGTTAAGATAACGAATTACATAGATAAGTAAATCATAAGAGATCATTTACTCTACCATAGTGACTTTTTTATAGGGAAAATTGAACAGGCTAAAAATTGATCACAAAATTACTAACTGTATCAACTCCTAGGTAAAAAAAATTACATTGGAGTTGTGTTAAGATTTTTTTTATTCACAATATATCAAATTTAAAATATAAAAACCTACTACTCTTCAGCTATGAAAAATAAAATATTTTTTAAATGATAAAAATGCATAATTATCAAATGCCCTTCGTATTCTCAATTTTGAGAGACAATAGCACCCTAAAATTATAAACCATATTAATCATGTCAAATATAGTTAATATGACTCATTTGACACCTGACATTACATGCGAGCAATAAATAGTTCCCTTATAATCATTTCTAATGTTATACTTCCTTCTATCTTTCGGCTAATCGTAATAACAATATAAAAGTAAACTTATTAACTCATTATTTATTGTAAACTTACGCAATAAGTAATCGGATATAAATATTAAAAATTAATATATATGAAACGTGATCTTACTTAATTTGAAAAGCAACTTAAAATGTGCATAATGTTTTTATATTTATTAAATGTATTGCCGAAAATGCCCTGTTTACTTATTATAATTTTGAGTCAAAATGTTAAAATTTGATTAGTAAATTGATATTCATTTTTAATTGATATTGTTAAGCTAATATGGACCCTTTCAAAATTTTTAAAAGGTAAAAAATGTCATATTTAACGAATTGCTGTTCCTTTTTATAAAAATCATGGAATGAACCCCCATTATATATTTTATACCGACAATACTTTTATTTTTAGTTCTGCTGTAACAGCCCTAATATGTGTTTAGAGCTATGCTATTAAAAAAAATATTCAATTAATCTCATTGGTACCCGGGTGACAACGTATATGTCGTACCACTACATTATAGCCTTGGAGGCTTACTTCTATGCTATTATAGATGATACGATTAATTATTTTTAATATTGTTGTAGTAGCTGTAATACTTAACAATCATAACGGTTATAACATGTAATATTTAAATTGATTAATTTTGAAGGTAATCAGTTCCACCCATAAAAAGTTCTCATCCGTCGTCAGGACGATCATCTCAGATTCAATGTTACATGAACTAGTCCATCATACTTCATATATTTATTTTACAATGTCCCGGGGCAGGGTTGAATTGATTACAGCGGGATTTAACTACTATTATAGGGTAAGAGTATCAACATTAGTTTACCTATCACTATATGTCTATATCTAAAATTTAGGAGTAAATAACTCAATTTATTAAATTTAGATAATAATTTTTCACTACACATTATATCAACAATTATAAAATTTCTATTATCTTTAATTTTTTTATTATTTTCTTTTTTTTTTCTTCTATTTTTTTATTATTATATTTATGGAACGAGGGGAAGCAAAGAGATTGAAAAAATATTATTTTAATTTTAAAATAAAAGTTTCAAATCTAAATTTAAGTATCAATTCGGGTGAGTCGGATCGGGTTGGGTCGGATTGAGTTTTTTTTTAACCCAACCCGAACCTGACCCGAACTTGAGTTCAACCCAAAACACCTAAATCCGAACCCGAACCCGACCAACCCGATCAATCCGAACCCGACCCATATAACCCGAAAATTCGATTCAAAACGATTTTTTTGGACTATTTTCCCTATAATTCTTCATTTTTATCTCAATACTCCATCATTATCATACAAATATACATAAAAACATCTAAATTTTTAAAATAAAATTTGATTTAACTAAAAAAAACCCACAAAACCCTATATTTAAGTCAATCCGGGTCAACCCGAACCCGACCCGACCCAACTCGAAATTTTTTTACTCTCCAACCCTCCAACCCTCCAACCCGAACCCGAAAATGCTCAACCCGAACCTGATTTTTTTCGGGTCGACTCGGGTTGGGTTGTCGGGTCGGGTTCATTTTTGACACCCTCTAAATGTAAGGAATAGATAAAATAGTTGATGTAGAGATTTTTTAATTACCCTATCAAAAAAGATAGTTGATGTTTTTTTGGACTCCCATATATTCTTTTAAGTAATTTTCATAAAATTTAAATAATTTTAATTGGTAAAAAATATTTTTATATAACAGCGTTTAACATTTAAGCCGGTAACATACTTATTTAAGTAGCTGTTAGAACAGTTTAAAAATGTTTTTGATCGATATATCAATAATGTTTACATAATTTTGATTAAATTGATATTTTTTTTAAAATTATATATATATATATATATATATATATATATATTTTTATTTGAAATCTTGGAGACACGGACGAGCATGCAGATCTTCGTCCGTAATATCTGATCTTTTCGTCCTTTCGTAATTTGTACGGATCATGATTAAAATGTAATTAAAACTAATTATAATTTTTTTTAGATTTATCTTTCCATTTCGATTATAATTTGAGTTGAAATATAATATTAAAAATTGCAAATAGTGGGCAAGCCGTCCTTGCTCGGTGCTATACAAGTGTCATTCCCAGTCGGCTACCTCTGATCGTCTAATTGAACTAAATTATAATTTAGATAGTAAAATAAATTCAAAAAAGATCATACTTAATTTTAATCGTATTTCAATCATGATTCAATATGTAAATTGCTAAGAGTACTAGAAAAAAATTAGAGAATACATATCATAGGATTTACCGTCCACGGACAAGTCGCGACAGGATGCTATATATCTATCTTAATTTTGATTAAAATTAAATACTTAATTTTTTTTTCGTTCCTCTCATAATAACATTGGAATTTGAGGGATTTTTATACAAAATGTTTGATAAAGTTTTTTATACTTTTTTAGAAAAAGCTTCATTCCTAATATTTACCTAATTCGGATGACTTTCTAATTATTTTTCATTTCCAAATCAAATCGACACTGTTGCTCTTTAAATTTTTTAAAAGGAAAAAATTATGAGGATAATAATGAAAAGGCTTCCTTAAATTAAGAGGGTGCTTTTGTAATAAGTCCAGAGATATTTTGCCTTTCTATCTCATCGTCATACTCGAAGAGATTACGTGATTGTCAAAATCAAATATCCCATCAATAATAATGCCATTTTTATGCACCTACCCCCTACATTTTTCCCAAATACTCTCCGACTACAGTTTCCGCTTTAGAAAATCGTACTCAGTGGAAGCAACGAGTAAATACAATAACATTGAAATTTAAAAAGTAAAAGATAAACGTCAAATTACGAAAAGGACCTAAAAGAAAAAACGACTGCGGTACTTAAATTCCGTTCGTTCCCTGTCCTTCCCTAGCGACTTGGACCCATTTGCTCGCACAGGCGATCGGCCATTCTATCTTCTTCCCGCAGGAGGCCGCCGATCCCGTCCTGATCGTGATCGGTTGAGGACTTGAGGTAACGAGGAAGAATTCATTGATTAGGGTTCCGCATGATCTGTTTGCCACCAACAACTGCGGATTTGTCGTGTTGTATGATCCGGATGTTCTTAGATTTATCTCGTCCGTATCTGGGTTATCCGTAGATTGGAGTTGCTTTGCTCCTTTTTCTTATCTTCTTCCTGTCCCTCGCTCGCCCTGCGTCTGTTTTTGCTCCTATTTTTGATGCTTGGGAGTTGATCTGGTTCTTTTTATCAGAAATAGGCGATGGGTGTCTCGATCGAAATGGCTCGTTTGGTAGTCCCGTGGAAAGGTTCGAGTTTGGTAAAGAATCGGTTTCTCGGCGTCTTTTCTTCCGTTCATGTGATCATCTCAACCTAATTCCCTCTTTTACCATAGTTTGTTTTGCGTTCGCGCTGGAAGTTATATTTTTAGCACCTGTTCTTGTTCCAAGGAGACTATGATGTTGTTTCCACCTTCCAGTTGTTATTGGGTTCATCTACCTTCAAACATGTGTAATATTGCTTCAATATAAGGAAGTTTCTGTTTAAGCGGACCATGCTTCATTGTTGTTCCTGCAGTACTAGATGAACCAGATGTATGCTGCAACTTAATAAGCAGTTAAGCTCAATGAATTGTTAATACATTCGTCTTGCATTTTTCCCCTTGGTTTTCTACGTTGACATGCTGTGTTGGTAAGTTGCAAGATACTTTTTTATGACGATCATACAGTGGAACAAATTTTCATTTATTTCTCAATTATTTCTTCTTAGCCCAGATCGCAGTACTAGAATCATAAAATTGCCAAATGATGTTATTTTTATTTTTATTTTTTCCAATTCTTGTATCCTTAAAGCGTACATCCAATACTTTTCTAGAATCCACGTTCTGTAGTTTTGTATGCTTTACATATTGTTCAAACTTACAGTTCAATCATCTACAGTCTTATAACTGGTGTTTTTAGTTATCCATATATGTGAATTCAAATATTGGCTTGTTTGCTTTGCAGCTTCAGCATACACGTAGAAGTTCTTCTATCTGTTTCCCAAGAAATAGCTATTTCACCTATAATCACCATAATTACAATTCGAACGTTAAGAACGAGGTAGCACTGTTAATCTAGCTGCTATGCATATCTTAGTCCTCTATTATCATGGTTAACCTCTTACATAAATTTTGTGCTCCAGGGTTTCTATTGGAGGAGAAGCCTCTTACCTTCATTTTCACCTGTAAGTTTCATAATTGTGGGATTTCACCTGACTTAGTTTTTTTGTTTGTTGTGTAATACATGAAACTTTCACATATTATCATAAGGGTCTAATCTCATGCATGAATCTCTTCAGGAAGGTTGTACGAGGGGTTAGATTGTTCTGATACAACTGTATTACCATAATATTTTGTTTGTTAGATTATTTTAGAAATATTTTTTTTATATTCTTTTTAAGAATCAATTCTCTCTTTAGTATACACTACCCTTTTTTTTTATTTACTTCTCCAAGCTTGTTTATGGAGTTCATGCCACTAAGGCCAGTTCTCAAACTACTGACAACAGAATAGATTACTGATCATGGATTCTATTGCTAAAAGCTTCTCGGTTTAAGTCAATTTACTTTTTTTATCTGCTTATATAGTATTTACCTGTTATGTCAACCCAATATGGCAAATCAATGTTTATATAATTTTATCAAACTCTCTTCTATTGCATGAAGCTTTCTCGCAGCTTTATTATGCAAAGCCGATATATTAATAAAAGAAGGCTACTCTGCTAAAGTATGCCCTGGGTTTGCTCCTTGCTAAATTTATTAAGTTGAAGGACATAAACTTGACGAGTAAAGTCGATATCTTCTAAGGTTGAATTGATTTTTTGCAAGCTCTGGAATTTCCACGTTCATGAATGGGAAAGCTTTTGCATAAATAACTCCAAGCTTCCACTTTGTGAATATGATGCCTATGCCACTAACATATGCCATATCCTCTATCTCATATTTGTTTAAGTTGAAATAGTCAATGTTAATGACTGTCATTAACACATCATTTCCATTCAATTATTTCATGCATTAGAACTTATTATTTAATCAGGTGCTTAAATTGATTGTCAATTACCATAACTTGCTTAGTTGCTTGCTACCTTTCTTTCAAATTGGTCCATCAAATACTATAATACTATTATCATGTTCATTTATATACAACTGCAAGCTGGTGTACATTTAAAAAATCTATATTTGTTTTTAACTCTGTAATATAATTTCAGAAATTAAGTGGAAAAAGGCTAGCTTCTTTAGTTGAAACTGAACCTCTACCTGCACACTCAGAGGAGTTGAAAATGGACGCACCAAAAGAGATATTTCTGAAGGACTACAAGATGCCAGATTATTTGTTTGACACGGTATATAGCTTTGCTACTGCTGCCAGTTATTTATTTTGATATGAACTTTGCAACCTTTGCGAGCACGTTCATCAGTATCTTCCTACTTGTATAAATTTATTTTATTTATAAATTTATTGATAATCATCTGATTGTTTTTGAAGTTTTGTTTTTAGGACACGCACATATTCTTTTTCCTTTTTTGGCTTTGTTAATGGATTGTGGTTGCATTCACTTTACCTTTAAATATCACCTTAATGATATTACTTTTCTTATGGATGGATATGTGGCAGTGTTAGTACTTTGGCATTTATCAAAAAGCGGTTGCTATTAAATTTTGAAAGTTTGTTTTGAAAGACATAAACCACCAATAATTTGATCCTTCTAACCATGCTTTTATGACTAAATTCCTAATCTATGTTACAGCTACATGTCTCCTACTTTTGATGGATCAAAGTTGTTGTTGGTAATGGCTGTAATGATTTCCTAAAAAATTGAACCATCAAAATCAAGTAAATATATATCTTTTTTTTTTAGGCTGAATGTTACATAAACTAAGTTTGTATGTGAAAATATCAGAGCAAACTAATGTTGATGCATCTTTTTTCTTAGCTCTGTTACTATAAATATCTTTACTAATTCTTTATGTAATTGACAACTAATTGAATTATCATCATCTGTGAGCTGTGTAAGCCTCAACCATTTTGATCCAGTATATGAATCCTATCTTACCATTAAACTCTCTCTAAGGTTATATCATTAGTAATATCCAAATCAATTAGATATTTTTTTGTTATATTATTTTGAGGTTTCCTTGATCTCTCTACCCTTTTACATCTTTAATTCTAATCTACTTAGCTCATCTAATTATAGAATCCATTAGTCTTGTTTGAAAAGGTCCATACCATCTCAACTAATTTATTGTATGTTCTATTGAAGCTACATTTAGTTGCTCCTCGATGGAACTATTTTTTTTAATCTTACCTTTCATAATAATTTCGCATGCCTAGACATCATCTCATCATTTTCATTATTGTTATATTATTATTTTGTACATATTGTTAATCAATTAGCCAACACTTATCTATAAAGTTACCACTACCTTAGAAAACTTTTGTTTTAGCCTATGGAAAATAGGCTTTTGCGGAAAGCAACAAGGAATCTATGGGGAAAAGAATCGCAACCTAGCCTCCATCATCAGCCTCACAACCTTGATTGACCTCCATTCAAGCCCACCATGCCTTTGTCACCAGTCTCACAACCTTGATATACCTTGTCAAGCCCCAATTGACCTTTGTTCAACCTCGTTGTGACCTCTATTGTCAATCTCACAACCTTAATCAACTGCTGTGACCGATCTTCTACTCTGAGTGCTCATTGTTTGGTGCCAAGCTTGTTGGACCACTTCCCTCGTGTGCCTTGGTGAACTGCCATCCCATGCCTTACCGTGCTTTGCCATACACCTTGCCACTCCTTGCCATGTGTCTTGTCTCTCCCTACCACATGCCTTGCCACTCCTTGCCATAGCCTTGTCGAGTCACTCGCCTCACCTTCCCAAACAACTTGCCTTGCCTTGCTGAACTGCTTGCCCACCACACACTCTGTGGAAGGTCAAATAGGTCTTTGAAACCTCTTTTTTTCCCTGAACTTTGTTGACAGAATTGTTGGTTTTCTCCCTGATTTCAGATGCAAGCTTTAAATGCTAAAATGCTGTCTATGGAGTAGCCCTAGAGCCCCTTTCACAATGGCAAACTTTGAGTGTAAATAACAGAAGGTGCTTTCCTGTGAGCCTCGCTTAAGCGGCTTTCTTTCGCGGGGGTAAATGGAGCCTAAGAGGCACACTACAATCACATAAGATTCTATAAGTCTCTCTTAATTTCAATTGCCCTCTTCTAGCCCCTATCCAGTTGAATAAGCTTTACTTTTCTCTTACAGTTTTGTTTCCTTCAAAAGTTTAAGAAATTTTTTTGATCAAATTTGTGGTAAAATGTCCCTAGTATAAAGGTAATTTGGAAATGTGAAGACATGGAATTTACTTTCTTACTGACACTAAGGGCAAACTATAACTTGCCAAGATCATGTTTTTTTTTTGAACTTCTGGTTTAGTATTTTGATTTGAATACTGACCATGTTGTGTTTGATAGTTTGGAGAATTAATTTTTTTTTTTCCTCCCTTCATCAACTAATAAATCTTCACCACAGTTCCAACATCTTCTCTTGCAATTCTTCTAATTCTTATCTTGCCTGCTATGCAACTCTATGCTATCTCTTTGAGCAAGGACATCTTGGTGTGTCAGGCATCAAGCAACGGAAAATCTAGGAATGTCCATTGTACTTGTCGTTGCATCTGCAAGTTGAAAAGCTATTTTTTAAATGAACTTTATTGATCAGGGTCGAAAGGGAGTTTTCCCCTCAAAATATGGCTTCCGTTGATCTTTTTCTAAATGAGATTCTGAGAAATTTATATATGGCAGCTGGTATTGCTTGACATTAGAACTGTTGCCTTTTGGTGGGATCACAATCTGTTGTCTGTCAAATTTGTTATTGTGCTTATCAAAATATTTTTATATGGAAACTAATTCTTAGTTGTTTCTCCTAAAGTTTGGTTTTTTAGCTTATAGTTTTGTTTCACTTCTTTATTTTTTTACTATCTGCAATTATTTCAATTAACAATTACAATTAAGTTAACTTTAATAGTTTGTTGAACTTTTTTCAGGTTGACTTGAAATTTGTATTGGGAGAGGAAAAGACTATAGTCTTCTCTAAAATTGCTGTTTACCCCAGGGTTGCTGGTAATTGCCTTTTATATAATTATTGTAGAGCATCTACATT
Organism: Zingiber officinale; assembly: GCF_018446385.1. Lineage (NCBI taxonomy): Eukaryota > Viridiplantae > Streptophyta > Magnoliopsida > Zingiberales > Zingiberaceae > Zingiber > Zingiber officinale. The sequence goes on from NC_055988.1 coordinate 166,919,038, forward strand.
CAACTATAATATTGTGATTCTTCATGCAACTTTCACTACTGATATCTCTTCCAAATAATTCTTGAGTTCATTGATCTATTTTCTGTTTATTTGTTTACTTAAAATCTTCTTCTGTAATTGCTACTAGGTATTTCGTCTCCTTTGGTTCTTCATGGAAGTGATCTTAAGCTATTGTCAATTAAAATTAACGGAAAGGAATTACAGGTGATTTACCATGACCATTGTCTAAACTCATCTTTTTCTTTAGTATATTTTAGCTAGTAATTCTTATTTTTCATTTATGTTATTTTTATCAATGCTTGTCTAATAATTTAGCAATTTAGATTATCAGTACAATTAACTTTATTCTAAAAATTCTAGTCATGATTCTGCTTGTAAACTGTGGCAAACATTTTTCATCTTCAAAACATGACCTCTCAAATATTCTTAAATCAAATTAGATTTTCACAAAGAAGCCAACATACAATTGCTTAGCAATGAGCCAATGACATGTGAACTAGTCTCAACATAATGGATTGAGTCGGTCCACAGCACAATTTGCTTAAAATGTAGATGCAGTTTGTATATTCTTACTATAATTGCTAGAAAGACGAGGCTCTAAACACTCAGGGACATGCAATGTAAAGGATTATAGCTTCTGTATATATTATAGCTCATGTGCGATGTGTAAAAGGTAACAATTACTTTCTTGGAGGGTTTGATGTTGGGTTTGTTGGGAAGTAAATGTGACCATGTTTTTATGAATCCTCTCCTATTTCACTTTACTTATTAGAACTAGTTGACTTAGCATACTTGAATTACAAATTCGTTTGTGTTGTTTCTCGTAACAAAAAACAATTCGTTAGTTCTTTCAAAAATTCACTTAAGTATTGTATACTTGGAACACTAGAATAGCATACTTTACTTATTGGAATTTTCTCCTAGTTTACTTTACTCATTGGAACTCTTTAGTAGCTTAGAATGCTTGAATTAATGATTTTGTTTGTTATTTATCCTAACAGCTTAATCAACTTCAGTTGAAGACTATTTTCTAGCTTATTAAACATTTATCTGATGCTTTTGTATGGTCTTCTTTTCAAATTGAAGTTTACTTTGCTTAAAAATGCAAGCAAACATTTCTGCAGCTTTGTTGTGTATCCAATGTTACAAATACAACTAATGCGGCATTTTGTTTTGACTTATTTATTTTCCATATCATTTCAGCAACAAGATTTTCACTTGGATCATCGTCATTTGACCCTGCTATCACCTCCTGTTAGTGCATTTACACTTGAAATTGAGACAGAGATGTATCCACAAAAGAATACATCATTAGAGGTATTGTATTGCTGTGGTTGCTAGTGGTGTAGCTTCATGCTTTACTGATTGTTTCCTTTTACAGGGTCTGTACAAGTCCTCTGGAAATTTTTGCACACAGTGTGAAGCTGAAGGTTTTCGGAAAATAACCTTTTATCAGGTTTTTCATAATCACTCTAATATGCTTCAATTTTCTCTTCAGTTGTACATGGACTCTGAATGTGTTCATTCAGATGCTACTTCTGTAAGAAGCTTTTTTGGTGAGACAGAAGTTTCCCAATGTATGTAAATGTTATTGCCAGGATCGCCCTGATGTGATGGCAAGATATACTTGTAGAATTGAAGCTGATAAGTCTCTTTATCCAGTGCTTTTATCTAATGGAAATCTGATAGAGCAAGGTGATCTGGAGGTATAATTTTCTTTTGCAGCTATTACAAGTCTTTGTTAGTTATGCTGGTGGCAACAAATGTTAAACCTTTGTTTGAACATGCTCTACTCAGGATGGGAAGCATTATGCTTTATGGGAAGATCCTTTTAAAAAACCATGCTACTTGTTTGCATTAGTTGCTGGACCACTAGAAAGCAGAGTTGATAAATTTGTCACTCGCTCTGGACGTGAGGTTACCTTGAAGATTTGGACACCCTCAGATGATGTACCCAAAACTGCCCATGCGATGTATTCTCTTAAAGCAGCTATGAAATGGGATGAAGAAGTGAGATTTGGTCTATAATTGATGTTCATGATATTGTTCTTGTTGAATTGTGGACTGATCTTTATTCTTCCTGTAATACAGGTTTTTGGTCTTGAATATGATCTTGATTTGTTCAACATTGTGGCTGTTCCTGATTTTAACATGTAAGCTATCCAATTAGTTGTATGGTCTATAAAACTTGTGATCTACATATTAATTATGGAATAAATATGATGGGCTGTTCTCTTTCAATGTGTTACCTGTGTGGTTTTGTACAGGTAGCTGTATGTTTTGTAATGTTTGTGATCTTTGGTTTTCTCCTTTGACCACTGCTGATGTGCAAGTTCTGTATGATTATTGAGTATGAAGTTTCCTCTAAAAATTTGCATGAACCATCTAAGGCCATTAGGTTACTGTTGTCCATTTTGGTAACTTTGAGGCTTCTTCTCTGAGTAAAGAAAGTTCACAATGAAGTTTTAACAATTCGTTTGTATAATTAATCACTGCCATAAATTGTTCTCATTACGTTCTTCACCTGAAAAGCCTATTCTATCTCAAAGCATATACTTTGTGCAATTGAAGTCAATGACAATGTTTTACTTGGCTTCTGAACAAATATCTTTTTGCCAGATTTGCCTGTTTCATGGTTTTATGCATTTTGATTTCTTTTGTTTCATAAAAGCTTCTGCATCTTTCTTTTGTATGAATGATAATGAACTATTTGGTTAGTTATAATAAGAAAAACAGTGAGGGGAGAACCTCCTTGAATTTATTTCAGAGGAAATTCACTATACCTAGTTAGTATTGTAGTACAGATAGCAATTCTCCCCTCCTTGAATTTATTTCAGAGGAAATTCACTATACCTAGTTAGTATTGTAGTACAGATAGCAATTTTCCTCATGAACTCCCCTTAGTTGACCCTTCCTGAACCTTATTGTAACTGTTGTAATTTAAAAAGATTAGTCATTTTTATTGTGAACACTCAACACACATTCATTTCTGATTTTTCTCAGAATAGAAATTTCTAAAAAGAACTACTTTATTGTTATGGGCATTGAGACACTTACATTTGGTTATTTTGTAGGGGAGCCATGGAGAACAAGAGTCTGAATGTGAGAATTTCAGAATTATGCAACTTACAAAATGGATAGTTTCTTTCAAGAATGTTTAGAAAAAATTTAAATTGTAAATTGCAGATATTTAATTCTAAGCTTGTGTTGGCATTGCCTGAAAGTGCTACTGATGGAGATTATGCTGCAATTTTGGGAGTAATTGGTCATGAGGTACAAATTTCTTGTTTTTCATGTACTAAGGTTACCTTCATCTTTAGATACTGATATGGTTGTTGACCTGCTTAACTTGCAGTATTTCCATAACTGGACAGGCAACAGGTATCTTCAAATCTTCAATATCTTTGATCTCTTAGTTATACCTCAATATTCTTGTTTCTGCATCACATCTTTTAAATTAAACAACGGTTTTAATTGGGATTTGAAGCCTTAACTGTGAAGCCACATTCTCCATGCCATATTGAGATTTTTCAGTGAGCTATTCTTGCTCCCCCAGAAACCCTGGTTATGCATAGCAAACTACATTGACTGTTTAAAACCACCTGAAGTGGGAAATGCTCTAAGATTTAAGAGAAAAACCAGCTTCATGCCTGATTTTATCATCTAAAACGAACCTATTTTGCATGATTGCCTCCTTATATTTGTGTTGTGAGGCTCAACTGCATGCAAATATAATTTAAAACTATTGATTTTTATGCTCAGTTTTTTTTCCGTGGTTCTCTTAGAGATTTACATGCATTATCTTTAAAATTGGTCTTAGGTATCAGATTCTAGCATAATTTCCAATGACTAAATATATGTGGACTAAACCTATAATCATATAAGTATTTAACTCTATTAGTGTTGTTTCAATTTTCAAGGATGGCTTTCTCCAAATTTGGTGTTTGTGTGAATATGTTTCTCATGCTGATCTTCAGAACTTGGGCCGTTAAAAATTTTAACAGCATTAGTGGTGCTTGTTTCTGTGATTTTTTAGTTTCAGTATGGTTGAGCTTTGCTGAATAATTGCAGAGTCACCTGCCGAGACTGGTTCCAACTAAGTCTAAAAGAAGGTCTTACTGTATTTAGAGATCAGGTGATGCCTTTTTTTGTTGATGCAGTATTTTTAATATGTTTGGTTGTGACTAAATAAGATGGATTATGATTTTTTTACTTTATTGGTTTTCACAGGAATTCTCATCTGACTTAGGCAGTCGCACAGTTAAGCGGATAGCTGATGTTTCCAGATTGCGAAATTACCAATTCCCACAGGTTGGTATTCTGCTTTTCTGTTCCAATCACATCAGCTCTTAGATAATGTAACTATGGGTTCGGTGACACCAATGTAATCCATTTATACTCTTTTTTACCTTTTCGTACGCCCATTATTTCATTAATATGGGATATTAGCAAGGATTCCTTGCAAATAGTGTTTGTTGTGGTTCCATTAACCTCTTTTTATTAAACCTTCCAGTTAAAGCTGGTGACATCATAAGCAAAAAGTACTACTACTTGACGCTTCTGCTTTCTAATCTGAGCACTTGATGGGTCTATTTACAATGCCTATTTATTACCTTCTAAGTTCTTCATTTGACTGAACTATTAATGATCTCAGGATGCTGGCCCCATGGCACACCCTGTCCGCCCACACTCATACATTAAGGTCAGATCTTCAAGAACTTAGATATAAGTTTTCACCAACTTTAAATGAAAAATTGATTCATCGTGATTCATTGGCAGATGGATAACTTCTATACTGGTAAGTCTTGTGGTTTCTTTTTTCCATCTTTTTTTTTGACAAGATTTTGAAACTCTGTACCTGCTAATTTCCTCAAAGGCCTAAAGTTTTTTCTGACATGATTTACTTATGAATCTTACTGTACATCATCTTCTGCGGTTTGCACAAATCCAATCTTCAGTGACGGTAATTTTTATCAATATAATGTCAATTGTATAATCACCTTTCTAATTTATTTCATACTAAATATTGTCCCATTTTTTTCTTGTGGTTACAGGTGTATGAAAAGGTTTGTCTTTCTGACTTTTGGTCATATTATGTTTTTTCCATCACCAAAGATTATGGCGAAGTGCTAAATATTTTAATCATCATAATAGGGTGCTGAAGTTGTTAGAATGTATAAAACCTTGCTTGGTAGTTCTGGGTTTAGAAAGGTATGGTGATGGATACCTTTTCTTTGTTTTTTCTTGGTTCATGTATAGTTCAAAATTTTCTCATTAATGTATTGTTTCAATTCAAAATGTTGCATATGATCAATTTTAACTAATATCTAGTATTTCATATTGAAGGGGAGCCTTGGCGCAATGGTAAAGTTGTTGCCATGTGACCAAAAGGTCACGGGTTCGAATCTTGGAAACAACCTCTTGCAAAAAGCAGGATAAGGCTGCGTACAATGAATCCTTCCTCGGAACCCCGCATGGCGGGAGATTCGTGCACTGGTTGCCTTTTTTTTTTTATCTAGTATCACAGAAGAAGAACTCATCAGTGGAGCCCTGCTTTGTTATCCTCTTAACAGTATAATTTTTTTTCTTGCCAACCATGGGTGGACTTGTGAAAAAAGCTTGCCTCTCTGGAGGCTATCTTAACTGTTTGCTTCTTAAAGATTGAATCTTCCTAGTAGCTTAATTTTGTTATATAATTGGTCTTCTATTATTTTTTAACCAAATCTTGAATTTCTCATATACGACAGACTCATTTCTTTTCCTTTAATGCATTCTTAGATTCTCACTGTCTTATTTTCTCTCACCCCTATCTGTTGACTCTCGAGGTTGATTAGTCAGGGTATTGAGACTGTTCTTGGGCTTTGTAGGGTATGGATCTATATTTCAAGAGACACGATGGACAAGCAGTGACTTGTGAAGATTTTTTTTCTGCTATGCGTGATGCAAACAATGCAGATTTCTCTAATTTCTTACTATGGTATGTTCAGGGTCTTCTGTCCCATCTTAGCACTGTTTTTGCATCAATTCCTTGATATTTTTATACTGTGTGCCAGGTACTCTCAAGCTGGAACACCTAATGTCAAGGTTGCTTCTTTGTATAATCCTGATGCTCAGACATACTCTTTGAAGTTCAGGTAAAATACATTACTGCTGAATGGTTAGCATCTTCAATTTCACATTATTCTGGGTAAACACACATTTTTGTTGATTTTATTGAATTGCAAAATGTTCTATCAATCATCTTCATTGTGGTTCCTTTTCATCTTGAGATTTCTCGTTCTTAGCAGTATTCTTCGAATCTTTTGTAATAAAACTATGCAGCTTGAAATAAGTGATACTTGCTTTTCACATGGGCGTGCCTTGTTATGTCAAAATTATTGCTTTATGCAAATATATTTTCCTTTGTGTAGTTCCTCCACACTTACCTATCAGGTTTTAGGGCTGGTGCTAATATGAATTAATTTATCCTACCAGTCAAGAAGTGCCTCCTACTCCTGGTCAACCCGTGAAAGAACCTATGTTTATACCTGTGTCTGTTGGACTACTTGACTCAAGTGGAAAAGACATGCCCCTCACTTCTATTCATCATGATGGAATGCTGCATACAGTTTCAACTCCTGGCCAATCAGTATTTACAACTGTGCTTCGAGTCACAAAGGTTAGCTACGATGATCTGTTTCCATTTTCTGTGGCCTTTATTTTGGTTGTTGAATGCAGCCCCTGGTTGACTATTGTGGGACTCAAATTATTACTTTGATAGATGGCTTACTAAATAACATGTAAAACTGGTCCATCAAACATTGGTTATCTTGTTTTTTTCTTTCACACAACAGAAATAAAATGCCAGCTCTTTATTTTTTTTACTATATTAAATAGGAGTTAAAAGAAATCCCTGAATTTCCATCAATGTTGTTGACTTATTTTTCATGGTTTAGTAGCATATGCTATTGTTTGGTTTCTTTATGTGGTACTCTTTTTTACAAATACCTTATAGTTAGTAACCAGATAGAATGTGAATTGCCAGCCATGGAAAATCTATTCGATATCATCATTCTTCTAGGCTGAACGATCTGTAGCGCTCCTTACTATTTCTAAGTCTTTTTAGGCATAATATGGACTAGGCTTGATCTATGCCAATGGATATGACATATTGTCAAGATAAATGGCAAGATGTATTGGGATGTTTAAAGAAAAGATCTTCCAATTGTTACTTTTTAAAGCTATTAATTATGGGAGCAAACAAATCAACCTAGTCTCTTTCTTGACGAGTTGTTGCCGCCTGATGGCTGATAAAAGCTTCAGATTCTAATTCTTAATTATGACGAAAGGGGAGTTCGCTCAGATAGTGAATAACCACTCAGGCGAGTTCAACAGGGTTTGTAGTGAGTTCTGTGAGGTATTAAACTTATCAAATGGATAGTGTGCAATTGTAATTGTTCTTCAGCTCATGTGGTCTGAAACTCTGAGTTATGCCCATTAACCAACTGAAGTCTGGAGAAGTACTAGAATTCTATTACGAGGATAAATAGTTTCATACATCTATGATTCTGGTCATTGGTGTGCATAAAATCAGTAGTCTTTTCAGAAAATTGAAACTTTTGACAAGATAGACCACCTATGCTCTCACATGCATGCATGTCCTCCTTTTACCCATTAGTTCTTTGGCTACTCAATAGCTGCTACACCATTGTTCCTTACAACGTTATTGTAGCCCCCCACGGGTGTAGCCAAGTTGGTAGTCGGGTGAGGAGTTGTCACAATAGGTCTCGGGTTTGAATTGCAGGGTTTTCCCCATGCTAGGCCCCCTCATCTAGGAGGACGTTCGGCTGGTCGAATGGCCCCCCTGATTTACTCCCTTCCAATGTGCTTGGGCAGTCTTGGAGGGGCCCTGGGGTGAGGGTTGTCACCTTTTTGCCACAATGAGCAGCATCTTGTTTGAATTATTTCGTTATACTGGGAGATAGTTTCTTCTTTCAAGTGAAGGAAATTACAAGTTGAAGAAGCCTTCATAGTGGAAAACAGAAAAGAGATTCGATCATTTTATGCAAAAAATCAAAGAAACACAAGTTGAGCAAATATCAAGGCATTGTCCCAATTTAATCAAGCAGGAGAAGTCATACCCTGGTCGATCTTTGTAGATGTAAATGAAGAAGTAAGATATCCATCTGTTAGAAATTCCCATTTCAGTTGCTCTACCAACCAATCCAGGCAGGATGCATTTTCTTTCTGGTACTCTCTCTCTCTCTCTATTAGTACTTAGTAGTTAGTCTCTCTCTCTATCTCTTTCTGTTTTAGTTAATTACTTTTTAGTAGAGGATTTGGGAGTATTTCAAAGGTCAACCCACAAATGGTGAACACTAACCCTTCTTTGTTGTACCTTTTTTTGATTTGTCTGATGTATCATGTTTTTGACCTTCACTTTTCTTTTGAGATTTGAACACATTTTCAAGGATTGAATTGGTAGTGGTTTCTTTTTGGTGTGATTAATTTAGAAGCAATAATTCTGATTTGCAGAAGGAAGAAGAATTTGTGTTTGTCAATATACCTGAACGACCAATCCCTTCACTATTACGATGCTATAGTGCACCGGTTCGTCTTGATTCTGATCTCACGGATAGTGACCTATTCTTTTTGCTAGCACATGATTCAGATGAATTTAACAGGTCAGTATTTGTGAATCTTACCATGTGTATTTGGATAAGCATTTTGGATCCATTTAAAAATTTAATCTGTTGCCAGATGGGAGGCTGGTCAAGTCTTGGCGCGTAAATTGATGTTAAGTCTTGTATCTGACTTCCAGCAGAACAAGTCATTGAATTTGAACCCTAATTTTATCGAAGGGATTAGAAGCATCCTTTGCAACTCAAGCTTAGACAAAGTATCTACAACTTCAGTGAGATTTAACTTATATCGCTTACAAAATCTTGTAGACTAACCTGTTTTGTACATAGGAATTTATTGCGAAAGCAATCACCTTGCCTGGTGAAGGGGAGATAATGGACATGATGGCAATTGCAGATCCAGATGCTGTTCATGCTGTCCGGACCTTCATTAAGAAGCAGATTGCTCTTAGTCTGAAGGAAGATCTCTTAGCCACTGTAAGTTTTGCAATCCATATCGTGCATTTTATTGCTGATATTATTGACACTCATGACCAGTTCACATTCTAGTTTATTGGTTTTAGATGTACACTCCATGCATATTACAAGTGCGTTAATTTCTGTAGTTCATTGATCAATGTAATAACTTGAAATTGTGCTTGTTTGTGTTGTTCTTGAACTATCGAGTCCATATATACTTCTTGTAATAAGTGCCAATGCTCCCAATCTGAATGATTTTAGACACTAAGTTTAATGCAGCTAACCCACAATCGTTTTACTGGTATCCAAATTGATATTACAGTGTATGCAGTCTATATATGCTTCTACTTTTAGCAGTAGGCAACCGTGCCTAACTTTAAATGTACTTGATTCTTTATTTTTCTAAGTTGCACCTTTAACATCTTAAAAAAGTATTTATCGATCCGCTTGCATTTGATGATCTAGCTGAACTTGTCTATCAGCTTGCTTTTTGTATTTCTGTGATCAATCCTTTTTTGAACTCTTCCAAAACAAAGAACAGAAATGCTCAATCCTTTGATGAACTGGTGAAAATCAAATATGGTTAGTGATGGAAATTCTGGAATTCTAATCCTTCATATTTGGAAATATATTCCCTCTACAACGGTTAGCCTATAGACATTTACTACAATTGTTTATCAAGTTAACAACTCTTAAATTGGCTGGGTACCAGAAGTTCTTTCTTATTGAAAAGTCAGCTTCTGCAGTTGATCCTGAAATAAGATTTGTATTTTAATCTTAGAGAGGACTATATACTACCTTGAATGTTTGATATCTAGCTAATCTAGATCCACGAGAATGATCTCCTGAATAATTTTTCTTCTTTTACAGATTAATAGTAACAGAAGCTTGGAGGCTTATGTTTTTGACCATGATAATATGGCCCGACGTGCTTTAAAGAATACAGCTCTTGGTAGGTTTAAGTGTTGTTGACATTCAGAATCTTATTATCAAATGCTTTGTGACTGTTGGCTTATTGATTTTCAATCATATGCAGCTTATCTTGCATCATTGGACGACCCGGAGCTCACCAATCTTGCATTGCACGAGTACAAGTCTGCTACTAATATGACTGACCAGTTTGCTGCTTTGGCTGCATTAGCCCAAAATCCAGGTCAAGTTCGTGATGAAGTTCTCTCTGATTTCTACGGAAAATGGCAGCATGACTTTTTGGTGAGAACCTCAGTAGAATGGAATCCATTGCTGGGAATGAAGTTATTTTGTCATGGGATAATCATTGTTGTGACATCCACTATTTGTCTTTCTTTACTCAGGTTGTAAATAAATGGTTTGCCCTTCAAGCCATGTCAGACATTCCTGGGAATGTGGCAAATGTCCAGAAGTTGTTGAGCCACCCGGCATTCGACCTACGAAATCCTAACAAGGTAAGTGTAGCCAAAATTGTTGTGCTTTAAGTCTGCAGCATATTGTAGCATGCTCGTGTTAAGTTTGGACATCCCTTTATTGTGCTTTCAGGTTTACTCATTAATTGGAGGTTTCTGTGGCTCACCTGTGAATTTTCATGCAAAAGATGGTTCAGGCTACAAATTCTTGGGTGAATTAGTGGTGCAGTTGGACATACTAAACCCTCAGGTCAGCAAGAATAGCAAGAGTCGTTTAGCTAGTATTTATTTATTTAATAATTTTCATCAATATTGTGGACTTACCATTTTTTCAATTTTGGTCCATCCTGTTCATGTGATTATCCTAGGTGGCATCGCGAATGGTATCTGCCTTCTCTAGGTGGAGGCGCTACGATGAGCATAGGCAAGCCCTTGCCAAGGTAATATCATCCGCACCTTGTTACATTTATGTTTGTCAACATCTTTTTTAGCTCAAACAAAATAAAAGACTGCAGTTAAAATACTATCAACCGGAAGAAGGCCAAGGCTAGTCAGAGTACCTTTGTGTTCATATTCAACTTGTTTAAATAAGCATGGTGCTCAACTTAGAGAACCGAGGCTGGTTTTACTTAGGTGGAGGGAAAGAAGGGGGAGAGACAAATTGAAGCCAAAAATGTACGAGTTATTCAACGACTCGTGTGCATTTTATTTGTGCTTTTCCCTCTCCCTCCCCCCTTCCCCTCCTGATTTTTCATGCAAGTAGAACCAGCCTAAGTACTTAACCTAATTACATTCTGTGAAAATGTTCTGCAATTAGCATGACCTGATTTTCTGCCTAAACAAATAATCATGAGAGGAAGGGGAATTGAAGGTAAGGGAGGCGGTGGGAGCAGAAGGTAAAGAATAGATGGTCCACTTGTTTGTTTACTCGGAAAAGAGGAACGATGGATGGAAAGGAGGGAAAACAAGTTTCCTACTTTTTTTTTTCACAAATCAACTTCCCTCCATGTCAGCCAAAGATCCATTTAAAGGAAAGGGCGGGAAGAGGATCCGCTCACCTCATCCCTCTCTCGTTTCACTCCCATCCCCTGATCAATTTTTCCCTCATCTCTCCAAGTAAACACACCCTTAGGCAAATGCATGATGTAGGTTCTTTTTCATCCATTGTAAAGAAGCTTTTCTAGTTGAGTTTAGGTACTTTATTTTCTTTCCCTTTCAGTGTTAAAATTGGATGATATCTATTTGTTTTCCTTTTCCCGGAATGGGTATTTTGCAGCTTTAAGGTTGCATTAGGGTTCCATATCCGATATACATATCGGAATGTGTGAGATTCTCATATATTCCACCTAGATTTTTTTTTTCATTCTTCATTCAAATTGCCATTGGCCATGATTAATTACCGCTGTATGGGCAGAGTGATCACTTACGGGATTTGTCTAGATGAGCTTCATCTCAAATTTGCATAACCGCCCCTGACTTTCATCTGGATCTCTATTGTTGCTTAGTTGAACCTGTGAAGCATTTTCTGTCATCATCTATGTTCTTTTTCTCCCATCTCACATTTCCTGTATTTTTGGGCTTCTCTTCAGGCGCAACTTGAATTGATCATGTCGGCCAATGGACTGTCGGAAAACGTCTATGAAATTGCTTCCAAAAGCTTGGCAGCTTGAATGAGAATGAGGAAAGCTTCAAATTGAAAACATGGTATTGACAATTCAGCAAAAGTCATCACTGCAAGTTTATCTACTTTAATTTTAAATTTTATCGCACTTATGATAATGTATCGACGTATCAAACTATGTGTTGCTCCCGATTAATATATAAAGTTTGTCTCTCCTAGAGACTCGAATATTTATACCATGTTCCATTGAATTGGAAGAGCTCATGTGATGGTCTCCCAGATTGATGGTTTGTCCTCTGACTCCTCTCGGTCATTCTACTACAGCTCGGTCGACTTTATCCAATCGACTCAATCTTCATTCATATACATCAGCTAGGCCGACCTGACCTGTGTATTTTTCCGGCCGGACCATGTTTTTTCCCTTTCTAACTTGCTATTTAAACTTTTAGTTTACACTATCGTTTGCTCTTCCGCCGTAGACAAACTTGACATGTCATCCTCGTTGACCATTGGGAGTCAACTTCCTCGTCTCCAGGAAGCTCTTGCGGTTAGCATCGTGAGAGGAGATGTAGTTGAGGAAGGCGGCAAAGTCTGTGTCCTTGTACAACCGCCCCCTGCCAGCGTCGTCGATGAGCGCTGCTGCCGGCCTGACTGTGCTCGAGAACGGTAGACTATGTAGCGACGCAATAGACATTCGTGGCTTGGTCGAGTTCACCAGCACTCGGTGCAACACGCTCTTATACCTTCCGTTGCTAAATATCTACACAATTATTTATAAAACAATAACAATTTAGCTATCATCATCATCAAATCAAATAGACACTTTGTAATTGTAATAAATCTTATATTAATTCCTGCAAGTGTCATGGTAAAACACTTGAGAAAATAAATAAAAAAAATGAATTTCAACCGGGATGAATATTACTACCTCGAGATGGTCGCCGATGTTGACAACGATAGAATTGAAGAGAGGATCGATGGTGAACCATCGATCACGATGGTAGACTTGAAGTCCAGCGATGTCGTCTTGAAGGAGGAGGGTAAGGAAGCCGTAGTCAGAGTGCGGCGGCATCCCGAGTGTAAGATCCGGATTAGGGCAAGGCGGAAAGTAGTTGACAATGAGCATATGAGATCCCTCTTCAAACTCTTCCATCAGGGATTCTTCCTTTCTTACTCCCAATGCTTCAAGAACGACCGCCATGATTTCCAAAAACAAAACTTGGATTTCCTCCACGTACGAGACCACCTCGTCCCTATTAATCAATATGAAGATTTAAATTTTTTAAAAGCAATAAAATAAAAACATTTTATTAATATATTGAGTGAGGTGTATGCGCTATATTCTTTAAAAATTAAATTACTATTTTATTATATTAGTTTTTGTTAATAAAAGTCAACTACGAGCTGCTGCCAAATCTAGTATTCTAACTGTTCATTGTCTTTTATATCAAATTAAAAGGAAAATAAATGTTTAAAGTCAACTACTTTCTATTTAGTCTACTATTGCTATGTTCTTGTCATTTATGTCAACCTGTCAACAAGTTTATTTATTGAATAAAAAGGAAAAAAAAAATTTTAAAAAATATTATAAATTTAAAAAATATTTTTTATATATATAATTGAAACAAACCTAAAAAGTGTTTCTAAACTCCAACCAAAATGGCCATTCGATCGGAAATCCTCGACCATCGAAAAACCACGAGTTGATCGTGTTCGATCTTGGAGCATTAGTTTACGAAAGTAATGAGTCGTTAAGCTCCTGACCTCAAGTCTTTGGGAGAAGAAGGACAAAGGGGGAGCATCTCTTGCAGTGGTTGGCAATTGAGCTTCAAGAAGTCCCTCCAACACAACACTGTGTCATTGATCTCGTTGAAGCTGGTGCCATACCTCACTTTCCCCCTTATATCGCTCGTCATCCACTTCTTCCTCTCCTCGAACCCCTGCTCGAAGAACCTCCTCCCAGCCGCCATCATCTTCCTCATCCCCTCTTCATTCATCCCATGATTCACCACCTAGTTATTGTCATTTGGTATAAGATTCATGTTAGCTGACCTCACATAATTTTAAACAAAAACATTCAATAACTAACGAACTAACCGAACCTGAAAGAAGCCATATTCTTTGCAGGCCTTGTCGACGGCCTCGAGGGCTTGAATGCGGTCAGCGGCAGACGATGATCGGAGCCGGGCCATGTCAATTACCGGAAGGCGGAAATTGGAGCCGTGTTCTAGGTCCTTGTCGGCAACTCGAGGCCGATCTTGTGGGGGCAAGATGTAGGTTTTGGGGACACTAGAAATGCCGGTCTCGAGTAGATGCTTCACTCCCTTCGTGTAGCGGTTCTTCGCCGCCTTCTCTTCTTCTTCCTCTTCACGCTCCTCTTGGTCACTTGTGTTTCTTTCGACCATCAAATCCAATCCCATTTCTGACTTCAACTGATTGGAATTGGAGAGAAGAGGAGGGATATATGGAGAGGAAACAAGACTTTTGGGGTATCTATAAGTAAACACTATGATGGTTTCTAGCTATGGGCCCTTAGTGTTTGTTATTCTATTCTAACTATTCTAATCGATTCAAAAAATTTGTTTGAATAATTGTTAATCAAACTAAAGGATGACGAGGTCAACCCATACTATATGGATCCAATTTTATTAAAAAAAATTGATTAATTAAGTTGGCCTTGGGGTGATCGGTCCGGCTCCACGAAAATTTTTTACTGGCCAGGACAAAGGGCCGCGATCCCGCGAGGGTGAGCTAACCCCAAAAATCCGTCCTCAGTTCGGATTGCAGGCTACAACTTGTCTGCATGAAGTCGGAATCGCTAGTAATCATCGGTCAGCCATACGACGGTGAATTCGTTCCCGGGCCTTGTACACACCGCCCGTCACACTATGGGAGTTGGTCGTGCCAGAAATCATTACCTTAACCACAAGGAGAGGGATGCCGAAGGCGGGGCTAGTGACTGGAGTGAAGTCGTAACAAGGTAGTCATACTGGAAGGTGCGGTTGGATCACCTCCTTTTCAGGGAGAACTAATGCTTATGCTTGTTGAGTATTTTGGTTTGATACTGCTTCACACCTCAAAAGAAGTGAGTTACGTCTGAGCTAAGCTTGGATATAGAAGTCTTCTTTCGTTTCTCGACGGTGAAGTAAGACCAAGCTCATAAGCTTATTATCCTAGATCGGAACAAGTTAGTTGATAGGATCCCCTTTTTTACGTCATCATGTCCCTCCCGTGTGACAATATGAGGACGTAAAAAAGAAAGAGAGGGATGAGTTTTCTCGCTTTTGGCATAGCAGATCTCCCAGGGTAAATCGGAAAGCGCTCGCAGCGGTAGCCCAAAGCCCAACACCCTTTAGTCGCATGCCTCATTTGGAGAAAAAATTTTTACAAATTCGCCATAGTTGGGGCTCGAACGATGAATGTCTGGGTGACAACCTAGATGCCCTGTCATTGTACCATAGTCCCGGGAGCAATTTTATTCCAGATTGTTATTATCATGGTAAATGAACCAAATATTTAATCACAAATTTAATTTTTAAATATATAAAATATAATAATTTATAATATTAAATTATGAGTATCTTTAGTTGATTTCAATAGAAAAAACTTGGAGCTTAATAAAATTTAAATAAATTTACTCAATTAGTTAAGAAAAGTATTTATTTATGTTTAAGGGGTTGGATTTGAAATTTTAGAATTTTTGAGGTGTTTTTGTATAAAGTAAATGCGAGTAAATCTAATGTCGCGTCACGTTAGATATTACTGTAAGATTGCGTATCCAATACTGCGTAGTGTGTGGCGGATAGATGCTGCATAATTGCGGCGGGGCACTAGATTTGCTTTTCTTTTTCAACCAATCAATCGCGGCAATTTCCAATCACCTCAATTTACCTCAGAATTTTATATCATACCCCTTAGAAATTTTCAGTTTGTCAAAAAAAAGTTCTTCAAAGATTTAACATAATTCATTTCATAGTGGAAAAGGTAGAAACCTAACTCTAGCAGATCTCCTGATTCTTTTTTTTTTTTTTTAATTAGGAGATGGACCGTTCAATATTATTATTGGATCATAACTATAATCCAGTTACAATTAGTTAAAATCTTTTTCTAAGTTCATCGTCCCCTTTAGATTATAATGATTATAATTTGGTTTGAAGCGGACGGTCGGAGGCCGCTAGGAGGTCCCCTGGTCGACACTCAGTAACATGATCACTTGTCCACCACTGGTGGCCTTCGGGCAGTCGGAGGCCGCCCGCTTCAAACCAAACTATAATCTGGAGGGGACGATGAATCCAAGAAGAGATCGCAACCAATTGCGGCCGGATTACGACCACGATCCGACTGCAATTATGAGTGGTCCAACCCCCGGTCCATAAAAAAAAGAGATTATATATATATATATATATATATATATATATATATATATATATATATATATATATATATATATATATATATATATATATATGTTGGGATTCAATCAAAGTTCTACATTAAAAAGTTTGGGATGATATCAGCCATGGTCCAGACCAGATGTCATGTGGGGTGAAGGAGTTGAGGGTAGGCCTGGAGATGATCATGAGTGATCAGATGCTCGTGGGGAGGTCTGAAGCAAGTCAGGGTAACCAGATACTCACAGAGAGACCTAGAGCAGGTGATGATGACTAGATGCTTGGAAGGAGGCATTGAGTAGGTCAGGATGATTGGATATTTGCGGGGAGGCCTGAAGCAAGTCAAGGTGACGGATGCTCCCAGGGAGGCGCGAAGCAGGTTAAGACTGACCGGATGTGGATGCTTGCGGGGAAGTCCAGAACAGGTCAGGGTGACCGGATGCTCGCGGGGAGGCCCGGATCATGAGAATAATTGTGATCCTTAGTTTGAGGGGAGGATTGTTGGGATTCAATTAAAGTCCCACATTAGAAAGATCATGGGTTTAAAAAGAATGTAGGATATCTCTATTAGCATGAGGCCTTTTGGGGAGAGCACAAGAGTAAAACCATGAGGGTTTATGCCCAAAGTGGATAATATCATACTATTATGGAGATATATGAACATCCTTTGGGCATATATATATATATATATATATATATATATATATATATATATATATATATATATCCTGTCACATACTATGTGAGCATTATATATAAAAAAATATTTATGTTAGACTTAATATTATATCCTAACATCTAAATCTTAAAATTAAAATCATAAATGATTTAACCGCAAGTTTTAAAAAATAAATAAATAAAAAATGTTGCGTGACTACACGGTGCACAATATATATATTTTTTACTTGCGGTTATGCCATTTTGGATTTTGGCATTATGATTTAGAGGTTGAGTTATAGTATCAAGTCTAAAAAAAATTCAAACAGAAAATCGTAGGATCATAAAGCGCTAGAGGGAGGGGGGTTGAATAACGCTTGTGACTAATTCGTTCATTTCGTAAATACGCAGTGAAATATAGAAGTAAACTAAAAGCAATCGCTAACACTTTTGTTTACTTGGTTCGGAGCCTGTGTCGACTCCTATTCTAAGGCTCGCGATCATTGATCGCTTTTGGTGGACAATCATTATAAGTTCGAGAATCTTTACAACTTGAAGTGCAGTTTTAATGCAATACTTGAAAGTATACCGACGACTTTTCAGATCTGGATGGTCGTTCTTTTGGTCGTCAGAGTCGCGTTGCTCAGTAGCCGGAGTTGCATTGCTCGGTTGCTGGAGGTGTGTTACTGAGTAGCAGGTTCGTCTTGTAGAGTAGTGCACAATAGAAAGATCGCAATTTGAAGTTGTTGTTCTGCATCAATTGGTGACCTGCTTATATAGGGTTGTTGAAGGCGCCTTCAAGCTCCTTGGAAGGCGCCTTCAGCGAACTCTTATCTCCCAAATCTCGGTCGTTGATAAGCTTCGTTGTGGTCGTTGATTATCCACTCGAAGGTGCCTTCCATCAGTTGTCCAAGGCGCCTTTAGCATACTTGGAAGGCGCCTTCAGCCCTGCTTCCTGCGTAGCCGCAGCCAAGGTGCCTGTGGTGCCTCCAACAACCCGTAGGCACCTCGGACACTGTTCATCCGAGCATTCTCTTGTGCAACTCCCTTCCTGCAAGGCATATTAGTCTACAAACAAAGTATACCCTGTAAAATAAAGTTAACACAATAAAATAAGATAAATACAAGCATTGGATAGTCACCGGACTGTTCGATTCTGACTTTGGATTTCACTCCAGAAACCCTAGATCGAACCGACGCCTACTGTTTGTTGGAGGATCGGTGGCCGGCTTGAAGGGTGGTTGGATAGACGGCACCCCCAAATCGTTAGCTTCCTACACTATTGTTAGCTTGCGCAGCGGAATACAAATAAAAACAAACAAGCTAAACTAAATACAAGACAAAGAAAGGAAATGCAAACCAAATCGCTAACACGTTTGTTTACGTGGTTCGGAGATGATGCTCCTACTCCACGGCTGTCCGTAAGGTGGACGATCCCTCAATCCGTCGGTGGATTAGTCCCCGGAAACTCCGGCTAGCACAATCCTCCTTGTCGGTGGAGAAACCTCGCCACAACTCGATCAAGAACACTTGGATTGCTAGAGCACTAGATGACTACTAATTAGGCTTTAACCAAGTCTAATTTCGTCGCCTTGCCCGGCCATACCAAGCTCCTTCTTATAGAGCTTGGAACAAATCAGAACCTGATTTGCCCGTTACCAGTCGACTGGTCCTTGCACCAGTCGACTGATGCTATCCATACACCAGTCGACTGCTACAGTACGCTACATTAACTGCTACAGTGCCGCTGCAGTAAAAGCCTAAAACTAGGATTTTACTCCGAGTACAATCTCTCATGCACTCGTACCCTCACGACTCATTTGACTCTTCTTTGCAGCCTTGACCTCTTGCCTTCAAGCCTACTTCCTTTGACTCTCGTCCCTCGGATGCATCCAAGCCCGCGGCTTGTCTCCAATGTCATCCTTCGCGTATGCCTCGAAGTCGCTTCCCTCGGCCCTTGTCCTTGTTGTCTTGTCCACGGTCCCTCGGATGCTCCATCCTTCACCGGACCTGAAGCCGTCAACCTGAGTCACATGTGTCACCTGCAGTCCTGCACAACTCAAGTACACATATCAAATAACAAGGGTAAACCTAACTTAAACCCTTTGCCCAAACACCAAAACACATGGTCCCGCGGACCATTGGGATTGCTCCAACAATCTCCCCCTTTTTGGTGTTTGGCAATACGTTTAAGTTAGGGAAAACAAATAGCAAATAAACATGCTAATACAATGGACTTACGATGCCAAGACTATACACTTGGACTTACTCCGCCGAATGGACTTACGATGCCAAGGCTACACACTTGGACTTATAATGCCGAATGGACTTACGTTGCCAAGGCTACACACTTGGCAACTGCCGAATGGACTTACGTTGCCAAGGCTACACACTTGGCAACCGCCGAAACAATGCACCAAGCATTGGAACCTATCACAAGGCTCCCCCTACACCTAAGCTCCTCATTGAGCTAGGATTTTCCCACAGGGCTTTTTAAGAACCTATCCCAAGGCTCCCCCAACTCAAAGGCACTTTCAGGTTTTCCCAACTAAACCTTACTTCTTCCCCTTTGCCTAATCATCCAAAAAGTTCTCCAACAATATCCCAATTGTTGAAAACTTGTCATCTAAATTGACTCTAAACTCATGTATTAATCCCCCTTGGATCCCATACATCTAAGCGAGTTGACATGGTCACAAACCAATGCTGAAAACAATTTCAGACTGGTATCAGTCGACTGCCCTAAGTGCCAGTCGACTGCCCCCTTCGACACAACCTTACAGAACCATTCTGTGGTCGAAAAACACTGTTACCAGTCGACTGGTATCGGCACCAGTCGACTGGTATCGACAAAATGAGCTTACAGAGACATTCTGTGCTCAAAAACATTGTTAGCAGTCGACTGGTATCTGTACCAGTTGACTGGTACCCTATTTCTGAAAAAATCAGCCTTTTTAGGCCAACTTCAGAAATGCACCAGTAATTCCCTAGACCTCCAAAAATTCCCAAATTTTGTGGAGAGGTCTATTGTACCAGTGTCTACTTGGGAAAAATACATGATCCTGTCCGAACCAGGGGTCAACGAACGCTGGGGACGTGGCGCTCCCTGCTGGATCCTCGAGTGCTCCGGCGAACCTGCAACAAAACCGAGCCGGGAGGGGTGTCCCGGCGACGGCCCTCCGACGCTCAAGTCAGGCGAAGGAATAGATGAAAGTGGTTGCCGGATGAAGACTCGCGTACCTCCGGTTGAAGAAGTGGAGGCCTTATATAGACTTCTGAGGAGGCTGATGTATATATACCGAGGCACACACACGTGTCCTCAACCCATACCCAGTATGGGCTTGTCAGAGGAGCTTGCCTGACTCCTTACTGCTACAGTACGAGCACGTCTTTGATGGGACAGTGAGCACGTCTTTGATGGGACAGTGAGCGCGTCTTTGATGGGACAGTGAGCGCATGTCCTAAGATCCTGCATATCATCTGCTGTCAGAAGATGTTTCTATCCTTGCCTTTTCTTACTCCCCGTCGATCGTCCGACCGGTCGGCAGTTTCCTCGCGTCCGGCCGATCGGGTGTTCTGATCCGCGCGGGAGCTTCCTGGTCATGTGCTCTCTGGACTGTTCGCAGCGTTGATGTTTTATTCCTTCGGCCGAGCAGGCCCTCTGCTCGGCCTTTCCTACTGTTCATCATGAGCGTCGGAACCCCGACTCCGGCGGGGTGTATTGCTTCCGCTCGGAAGCTTCAGCTGGTCGTCGCCCTCCTTATCCGCTCGGCCAAGGCCTTTGGCCCTCCTCGCGGCATTGACTGCTAAATGGGGTCCCCCATTCTTACTGACGGATCACTTGCCTCCTCTTCAAGTCTAGTCGAAGGAGGCAATGAGTCCGACTGACTGGACTATGTGTCCGAACGGGCGGTCGTCGCCTTACCGCCGCTTATGATATACCTAGAGTCGTTCGGCCCTCATAACTCATCATCCGCTCGGCTCTTCATTCTGGATGTCTTGGCGTCCAGCGTGGATGTTTGCTTGTCTAAATCTTCTCGAAAATCGTGCAAATCCTTTCCATTAAGTCGAAGCATACGCGGTATGGGCGCATTAATTGCGCCTGGTGACAGAGCGCCACGTGGCTCTTCTTGTGTGGCGGTGATGATCCGTACGATGGGACGCGATTACTTTGAAATGGACGGTTAGATGATGACCTCGTCCCTCGTGACCTGCATCCGACGGACGAGGTCGACCAGCCTCGTTCGCATAAAGCCTTCGTCTCCGCCCTTACGCCGCATTTCTCTATTTCATCGCTCATCCTCCGTCGAAGGTGCCCGCGGCTGCTTCATTCCGGTTGTCCTAGCTCTCGCCTCTCGGTGGTTTTCGGCTTTCTGGTGATCTTCTCCGTTCACCTTTCCTCAGTAAGCTTCTCCCTTCCTTTCGTTCGACCTTTCCCTTTCGCGTGGAACTCCTTTCGTTCCCTTGCTTGCGAACTCTTATCTGTCCTCCGTTTCCGAGTTTCCTTCGGCTTCCTTCTTTCTTTTTCTTGATACTTCAGTCATGGCAAGCACTTCCGTACCCACTATGGATGTTCATGGCCCTTAGTACATGACCATGGAGAGTCGGTTTGATGAAGAGGGCGCTCGTCGTCTTGTTCGGACGTATGGGATCCCTGATGACCATGAAATAGTTATAGCCGACCCGGCCGACCGGCCCCATAACCCGCCGATCGGTACCATTTGTTTTTTTCTGGACCAATTCCAGGGCGGCCTTAGATTTCCTACCCATCCCTTTATTTTGGAGGTTTGTAATTATTTCCGCATCCCACTCGGCCAACTTGTGCCGAACTCCTTTAGGTTGCTGAGCGGGGTGGTTGTCCTCTTTAAGCTGCACAGTATCCCACTTGACCCCAAAATATTCCACTTCTTCTTCTACCCCAAACAATCCGAGCTGGGCACTTTCATTTTCCAAAGTAGAATAGGCTTTAAATTTTTTGATAATATGCCGACCTCTAACAAGCACTGGAAGGAGTTCTTCTTCTACATACGACTTCCCGAGCGGCCAGCATTCAGAACCAAATGGCAGACCGCTGTACCGACCCAGCCGGAGCTCGGCAAATTCAGAAGCAATCCGGCCTACCTTCATGCGGCGAACTGGTTGTCCGGTCAGCGGTAGAAAATCGACTAGTTGCTTCTCAAGGGGGTGTTGTATATTTTCGGATTATCTCCCGTTCGGGCCAATCTCCCCTACCGCATGAGTAAGGACTTTTTACTCTCTTCGCCTTTTTTGTCTAACTGATTTTAATTTCTTCCATTACAGCTGAAGTCATGTGGCGCTCCAAGGCCACCGATCATCTGAAGTTGAAGGCCGTGGAAATTGAGGCGGCGACTAAAAAAGAACTCGCCGAGCGGGGTCTTATCCCCAGCCGCCCGGCAGCTACAGGAGAGGGGGGGACGCAGTCCGCCCCTGAAACAGAAGTTACCTCAGCCGCTTCAACGGAGGTTGAGGCGGATCCTGTTTCCTCTGCTCCAGCAGAGCTGGGAGTTCCCCAGACAAGTTCGGCGGAAACGTCGAAGAGACCCCAGCCTCCCGCCGACCCAAGAAGGCGAACCCCAGGCGCCGATCGAGGTCGCTTCGCCCAGTCGCACGCCGTCGCAGATCAGGACCCCCGTGGCCTCGCCCACCGCACAGCCCTCTGGCTCTCCTCCACTGACTCGTCGTCGCTTACGACGGTTGGGCGAGACTTCAACCATAGGGGAGTCCTCGGGACAGGCGACTGCGGCTGAGGAAGTGCCGGCCGACCACCCGACCGTCAAGACTACCCTTCGATTCCCATCGGAGGAATATTTACTGTCTGCCGATCGGCCCTCAAGCCCCGTTCATGAAATAACCTTGACGGGTCCGATCGCCAAACTCTTCGAGGACGCCCAGATTCAAGTGGCCCTCATGACGCCCAAGCAGCTCGGCGATAACAACATGCAGCAGGCCACTCAGGTAAATTCATTTTTTTTTTCTGTGCCATGCTACTGTCCGGTTCCTCATTTTATTATTTCCCTTACAGCGTTGGGCTGAGCAAATCGCCACTAGCCATCGGCTAGCCGAGCTGGAGGATCTCCTGGAGAAACTCCAAGTGTTGGGGGGTCCATCGGCCGAGCGGGAGAAACAAGCCCGTGAGGCCGAACAGAAGAAGGCCGCCGACCTGGCTACAGAGGTGGCTCGACTTGAAGGCCTGGTGAAGACACGCGACGCAGACGTGAAGCGCACCAGTAGCCGGAAGAAGCGGGCGATTGCTGATCTGGATAAGATGAAAGTTGAAGTCCGAGCCCTAGATCAGCACTCTAAGAATCTGGAAGCCCAACTAGCTGCCGAACGGGATGGGCGCTCCGCTGAACGCACTAAAGCGGAGGTGGACCAGAAAGTTCTCCAGGACTCGCTAATTGCCTCCCGAGCGGCTTTCAGAAAGTACAAGGAAGGGGAGCCGAGTCGCCTAGCAGCAGCGCGCCAAGAATACCTCCGCTCGGAGCGGTTCGGCGAAAAGTTCGGTGGCAACGTCTCCTCCACCTTCGCCGAGGCGGTCAAGGTCACCATGGCGTACTTGAAGAAGGGGGGCACCTTCCTGCTGACCTGAGCATTCCCTCTTCAGATCTGGCGGCTATGATTGACAATATCCCGGACGCCTTTTTTAATTTTGAGGACCCGGAGTGAAGCGAGTTCTCCCCAGTACTTTCTGTATTTCATCTGCTGATGTAAAATTTTTGCATGCGCCGATCGGCGTAATTGTCTTCTTTTGCCTCTATTTTTGCTTGCCCTTCATTGCCCTTTTTTGTCTGTTTGGTGCTTATTCGTAGAATCAGTTAAGCTCCACGTGTTCCCCACTAGACGACCGATCGGGTTAATCAGTTGACTTGTTTTCCTCGAAATCGTTTAGCGCTTGGCTATGCTGTTTGCATTCAGTGAATGCGAAGTATTGGCAAACTGATGGTCGATCGGACTTAATCAATTTAGTACTTGAGAACGCTCATTATTTGACGTCCTTAGTTTCGACGGCGCGAATATTTATAGCCGGTCGGCGCGGCTCTCGATTTTTAACGACGGGGCTCGTCGGTCTTCCGCTCGGAGAGTTTATAGACGCCGGCTCGTCTCTCGATCTTTAACGTCAGTGCTCGACGGCGCGGTTATTTATAGCCGGTCGGCGCGGCTCTCAATTTTTAACGACGGGGCTCGTCGGTCTTCCGCTCGGAGAGTTTATAGACGCCGGCTCGTCTCTCGATCTTTAACGTCGGTGCTCGACGGCGCGGTTATTTATAGCCGGTCGGCGCGGCTCTACGGTTTAACGTCTGGGCTAGACGGCGCGGATATTTATAGCCGGTCGGCGCGGCTCTCGATTTTTAACGACGGGGCTCGTCGGTCTTCCGCTCGGAGAGTTTATAGACGCCGGCTCGTCTCTACGCTCGACGGCGCTGTTATTTATAGCCGGTCGGCGCGGCTCTCGATTTTAACGACGGGCTCATCGGTCTTCCGCTCGGAGAGTTTATAGACACCGCTCTCTCGATCTTTAACGTCGGTGCTCGACGCCGCGGTTATAACCGGTCGGCGCGGCTCTCGATTTTAACGACGGAGCTCGTCGGCTCGGAGAGTTTATAGACGCCGGCTCGTCTCTCGATCTTTAACGTCGGTGCTCGACGGCGCGGTTATTTATAGCCGGTCGGCGCGGCTCTCGATTTTTAACGACGGGGCTCGTCGGTCTTCCGCTCGGAGAGTTTATAGACGCCGGCTCGTCTCTCGATCTTTAACGTCGGTGCTCGACGGCGCGGTTATTTATAGCCGGTCGGCGCGGCTCTCGATTTTTAACGACGGGGCTCGTCGGTCTTCCGCTCGGACGTTTATAGACGCCGGCTCGTCTCTCGATCTTTAACGTCGGTGCTCGACGGCCCGGTTATTTATAGCCGGTCTCGATTTTAAAGACGGGCTCGTCGGTCTTCCGCTCGGAGAGTTTATAGACGCCGCCTCGTCTCTCGATTTCGGCGGTCGACGGCGCGGTTATTTATAGCCGGTCGGCGCGGCTCTCGATTTTTAACGACGGGGCTCGTCGGTCTTCCGCTCGGAGAGTTTATAGACGGCCGGCTCGTCTCTCGATCTTTAACGTCGGTGCTCGACGGCGCGGTTATTTATAGCCGGTCGGCGCGGCTCTCAATTTTTAACGACGGGGCTCGTCGGCGCGGATATTTATAGTCGGTCGGCGCGGCTCTACGGTTTAACGTCTGAGCTAGACGGCCTTTAAGGCTAACTCCTTACCAGGTCGAGCGACCTTGGCCTTCATAACTTATCTCGCGCTTGAAGTCTTTGTGCCCGGCTGAGCGGCACGGGTCATTTGCTTGCGAATCCAATCGGCTGGGAGGCCTTCACTATTCGAGCGCTTGGCTCGGATAATCCATATGCCCCTTTCACCCAGCTTGGAGAACGTACTCCTGGCCGAACAGCTCAGGGTCTGCTTCGTCGAGCATTTTGGCTCGGCTAATTTACCTCCGTCCGGAAGGTACTGGGTCTTCGATCCTCGAGCACTTGGCTCGACCCATTTACCTCCGGCCGAACGACGCGGGGCCTTCGTTTCTTGACAATGCCTTATATTTGTTCTCTTGGTTCTTCATTTCTGCATTTCCAGTATTCAGTCGAAAAAAGTACACAGGATGATTTACAGTGGTACACCTTTCATCCCGCCCGGTAAGGCTGGAGGTGGTTCGCGCTCCACGGCCTATCTAACTGTCGACCGTCCTCATCCTCCAAATAATACGCACCCGAGCGGAGCTTTTCGATAATTTTGAAGGGCCCTGCCCACGGAGCTTCAAGCTTGCCGACGTCGCCGACCGGTTTGACTTTCTTCCAGACAAGGTCGCCGACCTGGAATGATCGGGGAATGACGCAGCGGTTGTAGTTTTGCTTCATTCGTTGACGGTATGCCATCAGCCGAACGGATGCCTTGGCTCGCTCCTCGTCAATCATATCCAGCTCCATGTTCCTCCGATCGGCGTTGCCCTCATCGTACAATTGGACCCGGACGGACTCGACGCCGACTTCAACCGGGATGACTGCTTCGCCGCCGTACACTAGATGAAAAGGTGTGACGCCCGTTGCTTCCTTAGGAGTCGTCCGGATGGCCCATAAAACGCCCGGCACTTCATCCGGCCAACTTCCTCCCACGTGGTCGAGCCGAGCGCGCAGAATACGGAGAATTTCCCGGTTGGCTACTTCGGCTTGACCGTTGCTTTGGGGGTAAGCCACGGACGTGAAGTGTTGCTCAATGCCATAGCTTTTGCACCAATCTTCTAGCACCTTCCCTGTGAATTGCCGCCCATTGTCGGAAACCAATCGGCGAGGGATACCGAACCTACAGATGATGTGTTGCCAGATGAATTTTTTGACCATCTGCTCGGTGATCCTGGCTAGTGGCTCGGCCTCCACCCACTTGGAAAAATAATCGACCGCCACCAGCAAAAATTCCCGGTCGCCATCGGGAATGGACCCACAATATCGATTCCCCATTGATCGAAAGGACATGAAACGGCTGATGTCTTCATCTCCTCTGCCGGTCGGTGCGAGAAGTTGTGATACTTCTGGCATGAAAGGCACGTAGATACTGTCCGAGCGGCGTCCATTTGTAAGGTCGGCCAAAAGTATCCAGCTAGCAAAATCTTCTTGGCTAGTGATCGTCCGCCCGGATGTCCTCCGCACGATCCTTGATGTACCTCTTGGAGGATGTAAGCCGAGTCTTCCGAGCTCACACACTTTAACAGCGGGCGAGAGAAAGCCTTCTTGTAGAGCTGATCGCCGATGAGTGTGAACCGACCGGCCCTCCTCCTGAGCATCTGGGCTTCTTCCCGATTGGCAGAAGTGGTGCCCGAGCGCAAAAACTCCATGATGGGTGTCCTCCAGTCGTCCGGAAACATGAGGCCTTCCATCCGGTCAACATGTGCCACCAAAGATACTTGTTCAATGGGCTTCGGGATAATGACTGGCGTTATAGAACTTGCTAGTTTGGCCAACTCATTGGCTGCCTGGTTCTCCGTTCGGGGAATCTTCTTAATAAGAACCTCGCGGAAATTAGCTTTGAGTTTTTCAAAGGCCTCCGCGTAGAGTTTAAGCCGAGCGCTGTTGATTTCGAAGGTGCCCGATAGTTGCTGAGCGGCCAACTGTGAATCCGAATAAAGTGTCACCCGACCGGCTCCCACATGCCGTGCTGCCTGCAATCCAGCTATGAGGGCCTCATACTCTGCTTCATTGTTGGTAGCCTTGTAATCCAGCCGGACGGATAAGTGCATCTTTTCTTCCTGAGGCGAGAGCAGCAATATTCCAATCCCACTTCCGAGCCGAGTGGAAGACCCATCCACATATATTCTCCACAGAGCTTCCGGCTCTGGCTTTTGCACTTCGGTCACAAAATCAGCCAAGGATTGCGCTTTGATCGCCGAGCGGGGCTGATATTGGATGTCAAATTCACTTAGTTCTGTCGTCCATTTGATGAGCCGTCCGGACGCTTCGGGATTCAACAGCACTCTTCCTAGTGGGCTGTTCGTCCGGACAATGATGGTGTGAGCCAAGAAATATGGTCGAAGGCGCCGAGCGGCTAGAACCAAAGCAAAGGCCAACTTCTCGAGCCCGGATTCAGCATCTTTTAAAATGTGGCTCAGAAAATACACCGGCTGCTCTTCGCCGCTCGCCCTCACAAGTGCTGAGCCTACAGCATGCTCAGTTGACGACAGATAAATATAAAGTGACTCACCCCCGATCGGCTTGGCAAGTACAGGCAGAGAATTGAGATATGTTTTCAATTATCCGAACGCTCGGTCGCATTCTTCATCCCACTGGAACTTAGTAGCCTTGCGCAGGATCTTGAAGAATGGTAGGCTCCGGTCGGCGGTTTTGGAGATGAATCTGGACAAAGCAGTTATCCGACCAGTCAACCGCTGCACTTCCCTTATATTTCTGGGAGGCGACATGTCTTGTAGAGCTTTCACTTTGTTGGGATTTGCTTCAATTCCCCGTTTGGTCACTATGTACCCCAAGAAACGCCCTCCTTTTGCTCCGAACAGGCACTTCTGGGGATTTAGCCTGACTCCATATTTGCGTAGCGTTCGGAAGGTTTCTTCCATGTCCTTGAAGAGATCGGTCGCTCGGACTGATTTGATAAGAATGTCGTCCACATAGACTTCCAGATTCCGCCCGATCTGCTCCCTGAACACTTTGTTCATCAAGCGTTGATAGGTGGCCCCGGCATTTTTCAATCCGAACGGTATCACATTGTAGCAATATGTGCCATCGGCAGTCACGAAGCTAACTTTTTCTTGATCTTCACGGGCGAGCGGCACTTGATGATAGCCTTGGTAGGCGTCGAGCATACATATTAACTCGCAGCCGGCCGTAGAGTCCACCAGCTGATCTATCCGGGGCAGGGGATAAAAATCTTTGGGGCATGCTTTGTTTAAGTCCCAAAAGTCGATGCAGACTCTCCACTGTTGGTTGCTACTCGGAAAACCTAGAGGTTCCACTGTACAAAAATTTTGTACAAAGGTCTGAACCTTTTCCTAGCTACCATGTGTTCTTTTAAATTAAATTTTGGATCGCCTGCGGAACTTAACACGTTTGATCCAAAACTTAATCTATTTGTTCATTTAGGTTTTGACTTGGATCTCCTGCGGAACTTAACACGTTCGACCCAAATCACCTTAAGTTATTAATTCCATTAAATATTAATTTCCATAATCGGTTCCCAGTACTGACGTGGCGAGGCACACGACCTTCTTGGATATGGGAGCAACCACCACCGACTAGACAAAACCTTTTATAGAAATCTAATATTTAATTTCCTAAAATAACTTTAGGTTAACCGAAAAGAACAATCAAATCACAAGGAAAAGAAAAACAAAAGAACACAACATCGAAAAACATATTCGAAATTCTAGAATCGTTAGCCTCTTGTATTTGGTATTATTTCCATAAATAACTAGTATGATGCGGAAAGAAAAATTACTAGTTATACCTTGTAGAAAAACCTCTTGATCTTCTACCGTATTCCTCTTCTAACCTCGGACGTTGTGTGGATAACGATCTTCCGAGATGAGAAACCACCAAGCACCTTCTTCTCCTCCTAGCTAGGTTCGGCCAACACAAAGAAGCTTCACCAAGGACGAAGAACAAAACACCAACCAAGCTCCAAGGGATACAAGCTTTCTCTTCTTCTTCTTCTTCTTCTCCAAGTAGTATCCGGCCACCACAAGAGCTCTAAGCCAATAGAGAAGGTTCGGCCACCACCAAGAGGAAGAGAGGAAGAGAGGTTGGCCGGCCACAACACCAAGGAAAAGAGGGAGAGAAATAATAGAGGTTGTTCACCATGAAGCCTTCTCTACCCCCTCTTTTATAATCCTTGGTCTTGGCAAATAAGGAAATTTAATTAAAAACTTCCTTAATTCTTTTGCCATGAAAAGGAAAATTTTATTTAATTAAAACAATTTTCCTTTTCTCAATTTACATGGCCGGCCACAACAAAGCTACAAACAAGGAGAGTTTTAATTAATTAAAACTTCCTAATTTGTCTCCAGAAATTTATAAAATTTCTTCAATAATTTAATCCCTTCATGATTGGTTTATAAAAAGAAAATTTAATAAATTAAAATCTTTCTTTTAAACATGTGGATAAAAAAAGTTATCTCTAAAAATTAAAATCTCTTTAATCTACAAATAAGGAAAGATATCAAATCTTTTCTCAATCTTTTGTAGAAACTAATAAAAGAGAATTATTAATTTTAAACTTTCTTTAAATCATGAACATGGTTAAAAGGAAAGTTTTCTTAAAATTTAAAATCCTCCTTTAATCAACAAATAAGGAAAGATTTCAAATTTTAAACTCTCTTTAAACATGTAGATGATTTACAAATAAGGAAAGTTTTACCAAAATTAAAACCATCCTTTTAATCTACAAATAAGGAAAGAGATTAATCTCTTCTCTTAATCTTTTGTAGAAAGCTATAAAAGGAAATTTTTTATTTTTAAACTCTCTTTTAAAAACATGATATCCACATAAGAAATAATTTTAATAAAAATCCTTTTTAATATTCTAGTGGTCGGCCACCTAAGCTTGGGACCCAAGCTTTGGCCGGCCGCCAACTTGGCTCATCCACTTGGTCTTGGCCGACCCTAGCTTGGGTTCCAAGCTAGCTTGGCCGGCCCCATTGGATGGGTAAGAAGGTGGGTATGTGGTGGGTATAAATCTCTATATACAAGAGGCTACGATAGGGACCGAGAGGAGGAATTGATTTTGGTCTCCCGATGAAATTAAGCATCCCGTGTTCGCCCCGAACACACAACTTAATTTCATCAATAATAATTCATTCCACTAAAGAACTATTATTGAACTACCGCACCAATCCCAAATTACATTTTGGGCTCCTTCTTATTATGAGTGTGTTAGTCTCCCTGTGTTTAAGATAACAAATGTCCACTAATTAAGTAAGTTACTGACAACTCACTTAATTAATATCTAGCTCCAAGAGTAGTACCACTCAACTTCATTGTCATGTCGGACTAAGTCCACCTGCAGGGTTTAACATGACAATCCTTATGAGCTCCTCTTGGGGACATTCTCAACCTAGATCACTAGGACACAGTTTCCTTCTATAATCAATAACACACACTATAAGTGATATCATTTCCCAACTTATCGGGCTTATTGATTTATCGAACTAAATCTCACCCATTGATAAATTAAAGAAATAAATATCAAATATATGTGCTTGTTATTATATTAGGATTAAGAGCACACTTCCATAATAACCGAGGTCTTTGTTTCTTTATAAAGTCAGTATAAAAGAAACAACCTCTATTGGTCCTACTCAATACACTCTAAGTGTACTAGTGTAATTATATAGTTAAGATAAACTAATACCTAATTACACTACGACCTTCCAATGGTTTGTTCCTTTCCATCTTGGTCGTGAGCTACTGTTTATAATTTATAAGGTACTGATAACATGATCTTCTGTGTGTGACACCACACACCATGTTATCTACAATATAAATTAATTGAACAACTACATTTATCACAAATGTAGACATTTGACCAATGTGATTCTTATTTCTAGATAAATGTTTATACCAAAAGCTAGGCTTTTAGTATACACTCTAACAATCTCCCACTTATACTAAAAGACTAAGCTGCCATATCTGCTGCCATACATCTGATTCTCATCCCTTCAACATGCCCATCAAAAGCTCTTGCCTTAAGGACCTTAGTGAAAGGATCTATAGGTCATCACCTGATGCAATCTAGGCGGCAACAACTTCTCCTCGTTTATACGATTCCTCGTATTGGGTGGTACTTGCGCTCTATTGTGTTTACTTGCCTTATAGACTTATGGTTTCTTCGAGTTTGCTACTGCACCAACATTATTACAATAAATTGTAATAATTTTTTGGACAAACCAGAAATCATATCTAAGTCTATCTTGAGGTTTATTGAGTCATTCAGCTTTTATGGCTACCTCAGAGGCTTGCCATATACTAAGCTTCTATGGTGGAGTCCAGAAAAACACCTATGCTTATCACTCTTCCATAGTTATGACTTTACCTCCTAAAGTAAACACAAAACCCCGAGGTTGACTTATTATTGTCCCTATCCGATTTGAAGTCAAAATCCATGCAACCCACAAGGACCAAATTAATTGCCTTGTAAGCTAGCATATATTCTCTAGTACCTCTAAGGTACTTCAATATATGCTTTACTGTAGTCCACTGTCCTTGTCTAGAGTTACTTTGATATCTGCTAACTATGCCCTTGGCAAAACAGATTTCTGATCTCGTGCATAGCATACATTAGGCTTCTGTCAGCCGAAGCATAAAGAACTGCCTTTATTTCCTTTATCTCCTTTGATGTCTACAGAGACATATCTTTAGATAAAGTTACTCTATCCTGAAAAGTAAGAAACCTTTCTTGGAGTTTTGTATGCTTAAAACGAGCAAGGATTTTTTCGATGTATGAAGCTTGGGATAAGTAAAATATTCTTTTCTTGCGATCCCTTATTACTTTGATCTCAAGAATATATACATTCTCTCAAGTCCTTCATATCGAATTGTTTGGACAACCATACCCTTACTTCTGACAACACTTTGATATTGTTTCCAACTACCAAAAATGTTATCTACGTATAGTACAAGAAATACCACCACGTTTCCATCACGCCTTTTGTATACACAAGACTTATCCGGTTACTAAATAAATCCATAGGTCTGGATTACTTTGATAAACCGGATGTTCCAAGACCTTGAAGCTTTGCCTCAGTCCATAGACTGATTGAGCTTACACAAGATGCTCTTAGCCCTTTGCAATGAACCCTTCTGGTTGCTTTATATGGATGCTTTCTTCAAGACTTCCATTAAGGAATGCTGTCTTGACATCCACTTGCCAAATAGATAAAAGAATCCGGATAGATTTTAGCATGACTACCAGTGAAAAAAGTTTCCTTTTTCATCAAGCCTTGCTCTGAAGGTTTCTACCTTCCTGTCTATCCTTCTTTTCCTATTATAGACCTTTTACACCCAAAGACTTTTACACCATTTGGTGGTTCTACAAGCTTCCAGATTTTATTAGAATTCTAATTCTGTTATTCATTACTCTTTGCCAAGATGATGCATCTTTATCTTGGAGTGCTTCATCATATGACAGGAGATCAGGTTCATGTCCTTCAGGGATCGAGTCCAAAAACTCTCCCAAAATATGAATCTTTTTAGGTTGCTTAACAACCCTCCCACTACGACAAGACACTTTCTGTAATTGTGTATCATTTGTGATACGTGTTGCAGTTTCCTTGTGGTATCTCATCTTATACAGTTGGTACTAGATTAGACATATCTTTTATTATTTCCTTAAGAACAAATTTACTTATGAGCACGTGGTTCCTTATATAGTCCTTTTCTAAAAATCAGTCATTGATGCTAACAATGACCTTCTGATTTTTAAGACTATAAACCTACTTTTGTTTATCTAGGATAACCTACAAACAAGTGAACTCCTATCCAACTTATCATTGTCTCTCTTTAACATATGTGCTGGATTACCCGAATCCGAATATGCTTCAAAATAGGTTTTCACCTATTCAACAATTCTATATGAGTAGAGAGTTCTAACTTGGAAGGTACTATGTTCACTTTCGTTTTCAGAGTTTATCCTTAAAACAAATTTGGTAATTTTCTGAATAACTCATCATCTATCTAATTATTCCATAAGAGTCCTTTACCTTCTTTCTACTACACCATTCTGTTGGGGTGTACCAGATGCAGTTAGTTGGGATTGAAATCCAACTTCTGATAAGTGACTCCTAAAATCTCTCAAGAGGTACTTTGCCACTACGATCTTCCATAGTGACTTTTTACTTTAACATTTCTCCGCATCAACCTTGTACTCTTTGAACTAATCAAAGTACTTAGTCTTGCGGTACATTAAGTAAATTTATTTGTATCTTGAATAGTTGTCTATAAAATAGACAAAATATTCAATACTACCTCTTGTCTGGATAGTCATAGGATCACACAAATCAGAATGAACCGATTTCAACTTATCTTTGACTCCATACCCCTTGGACTTAAAAGCTTCTTGGTTATTTTCCTTCCAAGTAAGACTCGTAGGTTGGAAAGATTTCCACTACCAATGAACCCAAAAGTTCATCAGCTACCAATGAATCCTACTCAAATATAACCTAGCTTTAGATGCCAAAGATATAATTGGTTCATTTCCGAATGTTGCTTTCTCTTAAAATTAGAAGATGTGTTACTAATTTCCATTTGTTGCATCGTGGGAGTTATTGGATTATAAATTGTCAACCATCATACCAGAATAGATAACTTCCCTATTTTTCTTGATAACAACTTTGTTATCAAAATAGACACAATATCTATAATAGTTTAGAAACTGAAATCAGGTTCTTTCTAAACTTGGTATGTAAAGACAATTACTTAAAATCCATATTTTATTCTTTATCAAAGGATAAACATCTCCCACTGCAACAGCTACCACTTTTACAGTAGTGCCCATGTGGACGGTGATTTACCTTTCATTTAGTTGTCGGGTTTCCCGGAACCCTGCAATGAATTGCAGACATGATTAATGGCATATTGTATCTACACTCCAGGTTCTGGTAGATAACACCACTAGACATGTTTCAACTAATGAATTAAATACACCTAAATTGTTCTTAGTTCTAAAAAAAAATAGTCTACCTTAATGTCCAAGTCCTATTTCCAATCATTACAATTGGGACTACTAAGTCTTTTTCTATAGTATAACTACTAGGGATTGACAAACATCCTAAGAATCACAAAAATATTTGGTCAAGATCAACTTCTTAAAATCTCCATGAATTTTGTGTATACAAAATCAAAGAGGAGATTTTATTCATTAATTTTATTATCTCGTCAATTTTACTTTATGACGAATAAAATTAATAGTTGATCTATCTTTAATCAAATATTTGGTCAAGTCTCTAAATTTAAAATAATATTGATTCCTCTAACAATACTATTTAAATTTACCAACACCTCAAAACACCGTGAATTTTGCATGCCACGTTAGTGTGGACGTATACAAAATCAACATTTGTAAGAGGAGGGTTTTACCCATTAACTATCTTGTCAATGTAACTTTATGACAAATAAAATTATCTTAAACACCGTTAATTTTGTATGCCACGTTAGTGTGGACGTATACAAAATCAATCATTTGTAATAGGGGTTTTAACCCTTTAATTTTATTATCTTGTCAACCTAGTTTTATGACAAATTAATAGTTGGTTTCATTTGGTCACACAAATAATAACAGTGACTCCGATGGGGAGGATACTATTAGATGTGTCTAAGTGTATACCATTACTTGACACTAAGTCCATTAATAAGATTATGCCCCTTCCGTTGGGGAAGATCACACGCTCTTAATTAACTTCCTATAGTCATCCAAAAATGGAAGTCTGTTCTAGTGATCTGCAAACTAGCTCATCCGTTATGGAGGAAGGCACTCAGAGCCAACGCGCAAGCTTGTTTGCATCACTTACAAACCAGTAATGGAGACCATGGGATTTACTTAAAAATCCCTCTCCCACTTAGTTATTTATTAATGAGGAATTTTAACTATGCTAGCCTACTAAACTTGTAAACTAACATGCAAACACAACACAATATAAAAGTAATAAATAGAAAATCTAATTTTCAACTATTATGGCTTTTATCTCTATTGTCCTCCGTGTGTTGTCATCCCAAGCTGCTGCCATATTTGGCCACCGCCACCGGGTCTAGCTGTCGCATCCATCTTGCTCCTTGTTCCGCTGCGCCTCTGGTCCTTAGAAGGTTCCACGCTTTGCAAGATTCGATCCGCGACATTTATAGAATTTTACAATTTTGATCCTATATTCCATAAAAGGAATGTACATGTATCTAGATCAAAAATAAAATCCTAATAAAACTAAATACAGCTCCTGCTGTATTTTATAATACAATCATGCACACACATATAAATGCCCTTGACATGTCCAAGGGTCCAATCACACACATAAAACTATAAGCCATAATAGTTGGATCCTGCATCCACAAAGTTAGCACATCCTACTATTATCCTGCCTAAATTATGTATGACATGTGCATAATTAAACTAATACCAAATACACAGAGGCAAAACCCTAGCTCTGATACCAATTGTTGGTTGCTACTCGGAAAGCCTAGAGGTTCCACTGTACAAAAATTTTGTACAAAGGTCTGAACCTTTTCCTAGCTACCATGTGTTCTTTTAAATTAAATTTTGGATCGCCTGCGGAACTTAACACGTTTGATCCAAAACTTAATCTATTTGTTCTTTTAGGTTTTGACTTGGATCTCCTGCGGAACTTAACACGTTCGACCCAAATCACCTTAAGTTATTAATTCCATTAAATATTAATTTCCATAATCGGTTCCCAGTACTGACGTGGCGAGGCACACGGCCTTCTTGGATATGGGAGCAACCGCCACCGACTAGACAAAACCTTTTATAGAAATCTAATATTTAATTTCCTAAAATAACTTTAGGTTAACCGAAAAGAACAATCAAATCACAAGGAAAAGAAAAACAAAAGAACACAACATCGAAAAACATATTCGAAATTCTAGAATCGTTAGCCTCTTGTATTTGGTATTATTTCCATAAATAACTAGTATGATGTGGAAAGAAAAATTACTAGTTATACCTTGTAGAAAAACCTCTTGATCTTCTACCGTATTCCTCTTTTAACCTCGGACGTTGTGTGGACAACGATCTTCCGAGATGAGAAACCACCAAGCACCTTCTTCTCCTCCTAGCTAGGTTCGGCCAACACAAAGAAGCTTCACCAAGGACGAAGAACAAAACACCAACCAAGCTCCAAGGGATACAAGCTTTCTCTCCTTCTTCTTCTTCTTCTCCAAATAGTATCCGGCCACCACAAGAGCTCTAAGCCAATAGAGAAGGTTCGGCCACCACCAAGAGGAAGAGAGGAAGAGAGGTTGGCCGGCCACAACACCAAGGAAAAGAGGGAGAGAAATAATAGAGGTTGTTCACCATGAAGCCTTCTCTACCCCCTCTTTTATAATCCTTGGTCTTGGCAAATAAGGAAATTTAATTAAAAACTTCCTTAATTCTTTTGCCATGAAAAGGAAAATTTTATTTAATTAAAACAATTTTCCTTTTCTCAATTTACATGGCCACACTAAAGTTACAAACAAGGAGAGTTTTAATTAATTAAAACTTCCTAATTTGTCTCCAGAAATTTATAAAATTTCTTCAATAATTTAATCCCTTCATGATTGGTTTATAAAAAGGAAATTTAATAAATTAAAATCTTTCTTTTAAACATGTGGATAAAAAGAAAGTTATCTCTAAAAATTAAAATCTCTTTTAATCTACAAATAAGGAAAGATATCAAATCTTTTCTCAATCTTTTGTAGAAACTAATAAAAGAGAATTATTAATTTTTAAACTTTCTTTTAAATCATGAACATGGTTAAAAAGGAAAGTTTTCTTAAAATTTAAAATCCTCCTTTAATCAACAAATAAGGAAAGATTTCAAATTTTAAACTCTCTTTTAAACATGTAGATGATTTACAAATAAGGAAAGTTTTTACCAAAAATTAAAACCATCATTTTAATCTACAAATAAGGAAAGAGATTAATCTCTTCTCTTAATCTTTGTAGAAAGTTATAAAAGGAAATTTTAATTTTTAAACTCTCTTTTAAAATCATGATATCCACATAAGAAATAATTTTAATAAAAATCCTTTTAATATTCTAGTGGCCGGCCACCTAAGCTTGGGACCCAAGCTTTGGCCGGCCACCTACTTGACTCATCCACTTGGTCTTGGCCGGCCCTAGCTTAGGTTCCAAGCTAGCTTGGCCGGCCCCATTGGATGGGTAAGAAGGTGGGTATGCGGTGGGTATAAATCTCTATATACTAGAGGTTACGATAGGGACCGAGAGGAGGAATTGGTTTTGGTCTCCCGATGAAATTAAGCATCCCGTGTTCGCCCCGAACACACAACTTAATTTCATCAATAATAATTCATTCCACTAAAGAACTATTATTGAACTACCGCACCAATCCCAAATTATATTTTGGGCTCCTTCTTATTATGAGTGTGTTAGTCTCCCTGTGTTTAAGATAACAAATGTCCACTAATTAAGTAAGTTACTGACAACTCACTTAATTAATATCTAGCTCCAAGAGTAGTACCACTCAACTTCATTGTCATGTCGGACTAAGTCCACCTGCAGGGTTTAACATGACAATCCTTATGAGCTCCTCTTGGGGACATTCTCAACCTAGATCACTAGGACACAGTTTCCTTCTATAATCAACAACACACACTATAAGTGATATCATTTCCCAACTTATCGGGCTTATTGATTCATCGAACTAAATCTCACCCATTGATAAATTAAAGAAATAAATATCAAATATATGTGCTTGTTATTATATTAGGATTAAGAGCACACGCTTCCATAATAACTGAGGTCTTTGTTTCTTTATAAAGTCAGTATAAAAGAAACGACCTCTATTGGTCCTACTCAATACACTCTAAGTGTACTAGTGTAATTATATAGTTAAGATAAACTAATACCTAATTACACTACGACCTTCAAATGGTTTGTTCCTTTCCATCTTGGTCGTGAGCTACTATTTATAATTTATAAGGTACTGATAACATGATCCTCTGTGTGTGACACCACACACCATGTTATCTACAATATAAATTAATTGAACAACTACATTTATCACAAATGTAGACATTTGACCAATGTGATTCTTATTTCTAGATAAATGTTTATACCAAAAGCTAGGCTTTTAGTATACACTCTAACATCCACTTGCCGCCCGGCTTGGAGACTAATACTACGTTATCCAGCCAGCTTGGGAACTGCACCTCGCGTATGTGGCCGGCTTCCAGAAGTTTTTCTACTTCCGCCCGGATGATGGCATTCTGCTCGACACTGAAATCTCTTTTTCTCTGCTTCACTGGCCGAGCGTCCGGTCGGACATGCAATTCATGCTGCGCTATGCTTGGCGAAATTCCGGGCAACTCATGTGTCGACCAGACGAAGACATCATGATTTCGTTGGAGGCATTGGATCAGCTCCTCCTTCTGCTCCTCCTCCAGATCAGAAGCGATAAAAGTCGTGGCCTCCGATCGGGTCGGATGGATCTGAACCTCCTCCTTTTCATCATAAATTAAAGCAGGAGGTTTCTCGGTTATGGCGTGTACCTCGATCCGGGGCGCCTTCCGAGCGGAACAGACTTCTGCTCGAACCATTTCTATATAGCATCGCCGAGCCGCTAACTGATCTCCTCGTACTTCTCCCACCTTGTCTTCGACGGGGAACTTCATCTTCTGGTGGAAGGTTGAGACGACCGCTCGGAATTCACCGAGTGCCGGTCGTCCCAAAATAACGTTGTAGGACGAGGGAGAGTCGACCACCACGAAATTTATTGTCCTGGTCCTCCTGAGCGGCTCTTCTCCCAGTGAGGTAGCCAATCGGATCTGTCCGACCGGCTGTACTTCGTTACCCGTGAACCCGTAGAGCGGCGTCGTCATGGGCAGCAGCTCGGCTTGATCAATTTGCAGCTGATCGAACGCCTTCTTGAATATAATGTTGACCGAGCTCCCTGTGTCAACAAATATGTGGTGAATAGTGTAATTTGCTATTACCGCTTTAATGAGCAGAGCGTCGTCGTGGGGCACTTCTACTCCTTCTAAGTCTCCGGGCCCGAAAGTGATTTCCGGCCCACTTGCCCGCTCTTGGCTACAACCGATTGCGTGGATCTGTAGCTGTCGGACGCCCGCCTTTCTGGCTCAGTTGGAGTCTCCTCCGGTCGGCCCACCAGCAATAACGTTGATCTCGCCTCGGGAAGTATTGCTTCTATTTTCCTCTTCCCGAGCGGACGGCCGGGATCGTTCTCTTGACGCTCGGCGATTCTCCTGCCTTGGAGATCTATGCCGATCAGGCGTCTGTTGATGTCGCCTCTCGGTGCGAGTCCGGTCGGCTTCATGGGTCCTTCGCCTCCTGTCGATGGAAGGAGACCGTCGCTCGGCCTTCCTGGGAACGGGATTAGCCACGAAGGGAAGACTTCGACAATCCCTTGTGTTGTGCGTATCCGTCCGGTGGAAGGAGCAGAACATAGGGGTCCATTTCTTCTTTGGCTTGCTTTGAGCGGCAGCTACTTCTTGTACTTGGGACCTTACACGAGGGGAGCGGATTGCTTCGGCCCTTTGTCCTCTCGGCGGTTGATGAGCGGCGTGCTGTTTCCGTTCGGCCTGAATAGGTGCCCGCTCGGTTGGAGCTTCCTTTTTCCGGGCAGCTTGCGCTTCTTCCACGTTAATGTACTCGTTGGCCCGATGTAGCATGTGATCATAATCCCGGGGTGGCTTTCGGATGAGCGATCGGAAGAAATCTCCATCCACTAGGCCTTGTGTGAAGGCATTCATCATGGTTTCCGTAGTGGCCGTTGGAATGTCCATCGCCACTTGGTTGAATCGCTGGATGTAAGCTCGAAGCGATTCCCGGACCTCTTGCTTGATGGCGAACAGACTTACGCTTGTTTTTTGATAACGTCGACTGCTGGCGAAGTGGTGGAGGAAGGCCGTTCGGAAGTCCTTGAAGCTTGTGATGGATCCGTCCGGCAGCCTTCGAAACCACCGTTGAGCCGATCCCGAGAGAGTGGTAAGGAAGACTCGGCACTTTACTCCATCGGTGTATTGATGGAGCATGGCTATGTTATCAAACTTACCCAGATGATCATCCGGGTCAGTTGTTCCATTGTACTAGCCGATCGTCGGAGGCACGTAGTGCTTGGGCAGAGGGTCTCGCAGGATAGCCTCCGAAAATTGGCGATTGATCCGCTCGGGAGATGAGTCCGCTCGGGGAGCTTTCCCCTTTCTGTCATCTCGCCTAGGCATCTCGTCTGAAGAAGATCCTCTATCCCTTCGAGCTGGTATGGCTTCAGGGGTATGAAATAAGGCTCGATGGAATGCGACAGTGGCTGGAGGTGCTTCCGCTCGGCCACCTGACGCAGACGTTGCTTGTTGCTCCGGTCGTTCGGCTGCTGATTTCTGTTTTTGCTCCACAAGTTTGGCGGCCCTTATCTCGACCAGAGCGTCCAACTCTTCTTGTGAGAGTGCCACGGTATGTATTCTTCCAGCCTCGTCCATTGCCTTTGCTCAGATGCAGGTGCGTTCCCACAGACGGCGCCAAATTGATCCTGTCCGAACAAGGGGTCAACGAACGCTGGGGACGTGGCGCTCCCTGCTGGATCCTCGAGTGCTCCGGCGAACCTGCAACAAAACCGAGCCGGGAGGGGTGTCCCGGCGACGGCCCTCCGACGCTCAAGTCAGGCGAAGGAATAGATGAAAGTGGTTGCCGGATGAAGACTCGCGTACCTCTGGTTGAAGAAGTGGAGGCCTTATATAGACTTCTGAGGAGGCTGATGTACATATACCGAGGCACACACACGTGTCCTCAACCCATACCCAGTATGGGCTTGTCAGAGGAGCTTGCCTGACTCCTTACTGCTACAGTACGAGCACATCTTTGATGGGACAGTGAGCACGTCTTTGATGGGACAGTGAGCGCGTCTTTGATGGGACAGTGAGCGCATGTCCTAAGATCCTGCATATCATCTGCTGTCAGAAGATATTTCTATCCTTGCCTTTTCTTACTCCCCGTCGATCGTCCGACCGGTCGACAGTTTCCTCGCGTCCGGCCGATCGGGTGTTTTGATCCACGCGGGAGCTTCCTGGTCATGTGCTCTCTGGACTGTTCGCAGCGTTGATGTTTTATTCCTTCGGCCGAGCAGGCCCTCTGCTCGGCCTTTCCTACTGTTCATCATGAGCGTCGGAACCCCGACTCCGGCGGGGTGTATTGCTTCCGCTCGGAAGCTTCAGCTGGTCGTCGCCCTCCTTATCCGCTCGGCCAAGGCCTTTGGCCCTCCTCGCGGCGTTGACTGCTAAATGGGGTCCCCCATTCTTACTGCCGGATCAATACATTACAAAATGTATCTATCACCAATCCCAAGATTGACACAAAATCCAAAACTAGCTAAATGGTTCAATTGAACCTTGACCTAAAGTCCTAGTTTTGCCTTCCTTTTGATGTATTTGCCCATACCAACCCACAATGCATCCCTAGAATTGGTTTATATGGCATCTATACATCCAAAACCAATTATCATGCTATATGACCCCAAATGTCATATTTCTTGCATGAAACACAAACCATGTGTGCCAAATCCCTAGGTTTGAGACTCAAGTCCGTCTCTAAACCACTTGGCACACTCCATGGCTCCTCTAGACCCCCAACTAGAACCCACCTGAGATCCATTGGCCATGGGTCCCAATTTGACTCTTTGAGCTCCCCCTAGAGCTCTTAGCCTTAGCCACCTCCCTAGGTGACTCATCCACAATGGCTAGGCCACAATGGTGCACCTTAGACACATCATCCTTGCCATAATCATATGCAACCCTAGCATATTTCTTCTCATTGGCTTTAGATGATTCTCCCTTGCCCTTATCATGTGCCACCCTAGCACATGGTCTCCTTTTGACCTTGGAGGGACTAGATCGATATCCCAAGCCCGATCTATCATTGTTGGGTCTTTAACTACTCAACACCATACTTAATCCCTTAGATCCAATAGTGAATCTCTTAAGGAATTTCTCTAAACCATCAAGCTTTGCCTTCAAAGCTTGATTCTCCCTTTCTAGGTTCCTAACCCTAGAGTCAACATGTCCACCTTGGACATTTCTAGACCTACCCTTTCTAGGCATATGTCTCCCCTTCTTGGGATTAATGCCTTGGATCTCCTTAGGTCTACCATTTCTAAATTTATCATGCATAGATTTCCTAGGGTTATGATCCACATTAACCCTATTCCTATCATGATATCTAAAACCATAATTTTGCATGGGCATATAATGATTAACATTATTTTTCCTAGCATGCATGGAGGAGTTTAAATTTGAATTAACCTTCAAGTTAGGGTATACCTCCCTTACCCTTGAAGCTCCCCCTTGACTCTTGCTTCTCTTCTTCTCCCATTTCTTCAAATGCGCCAACTTCTTGATTTCTTTCTTCTTTGGGCATTTGGTGTGGTAATGACCCCGCTCACCACACGTGAAGCACACTATGTGACATTTCTTCTCCTTCTTTTGGGCTTCTTTATTCCTACAACCCATGTTAGTATTCAAAATAACTTGATTGGGTTTAGGAGATACCTCTTTCTTACCCATAGGACATCTACTTTTGTAGTGTCCCCTTTCATTGCACCCGAAACACACAATGTGAGCTTTTGATTTTGCTTCGGTGGAGGTGCTCACTAGGTTGACCTCCAAGACCTCTTCTTCATCCTCTTCACTTGTCTTGGACTTTTCTTCAACCCTTGAGGATGTCTCCTCATCCACACTAGTGGATAGAATTTCTTCATCCTTCTCCTCTATCTCCTCGGATGTTGAGCGTGACTCAACTTCCATTTGCTCCTCCTCAACTTGAGCAATTAAACCCATCTCCTTGGATTCTTCTTCTTCTTGTGTAGGTTTAGGTTCTTCCCATAGAACCATCTTCACCTTGCTCCACAAATCGTGGGCGTTCTCATAGTCACCTACACGACTTATCACGTTAGAAGGTAAAATTTCAATCAATATTGATATTACCTTTGAGTTTGCCTCCGATCGTGTGGTTTGCTCTTCCGTCCAACGTCGTGGTCGAAGTCTTTTTCCCTTCTTATCTCTTGGGACTTCGAATGGGTCCTTGATAATCATCATGATGTCCCAATCCGTATTGAAGAAGACCTCCATCCTCATCATCCAATACGTGATGTCCCCAAGGCTTCCTCCTTCAAATTTTGGAGGGACAATCAACCCGGCCATCTTCTTATATGCGTTGCTCTTCTCGGCGGTTAGTCCGGTGAAGTGCGTCCTCGCTCTGATACCACTTATTGGAGGATCGGTGCCATGCTTGAAGGGTGGTTGGATAGACGGCACCCCCAAATCGTTAGCTTCCTACACTATTGTTAGCTTGCGCAGCGGAATACAAATAAAAACAAACAAGCTAAACTAAATACAAGACAAAGAAAGGAAATGCAAACCAAATCGCTAACACGTTTGTTTACATGGTTCGGAGATGATGCTCCTACTCCACGGTTGTCCGTAAGGTGGACGATCCCTCAATCCGTCGGTGGATTAGTCCCCGGAAACTCCGGCTAGCACAATCCTCCTTGTCGGTGGAGAAACCTCGCCACAACTCGATCAAGAACACTTGGATTGCTAGAGCACTAGATGACTACTAATTAGGCTTTAACCAAGTCTAATTTCGTCGCCTTGCCCGGCCATACCAAGCTCCTTCTTATAGAGCTTGGAACAAATCAGAACCTGATTTGCCCGTTACCAGTCGACTGGTCCTTGCACCAGTCGACTGATGCCAGCCCAACGGCTCTCTCAACGGCTATCTGCTACAGTGCATCAGTCGACTGGTCCATACACCAGTCGACTGCTACAGTACGCTACATTAACTGCTACAGTGCGCTACAGTAACTGCTACAGTGCGCTACAGTAACTGCTACAAAACTAGGATTTTACTCCGAGTACAATCTCTCATGCACTCGTACTCTCACGACTCATTTGACTCTTCTTTGCAGCCTTGACCTCTTGCCTTCAAGCCTACTTCCTTTGGCTCTCGTCCCTCAGATGCATCCAAGCCCGCGGCTTGTCTCCAATGCCATCCTTCGCGTATGCCTCGAAGTCGCTTCCCTCGGCCCTTGTCCTTGCTGCCTTGTCCACGGTCCCTCGGATGCTCCATCCTTCACCGGACCTGAAGCCGTCAACCTGAGTCACATGTGTCACCTGCAGTCCTGCACAACTCAAGTACACATATCAAATAACAAGGGTAAACCTAACTTAAACCCTTTGCCCAAACAACAAAACACATGGTCCCGCGGACCATTGGGATTGCTCCAACACTGTTCTCTCGTGGGGGAGCGCGTTACCTACTCCTCTCAGGAGAGTTTACCTGTTGCTAGATTGATCCTTGAGACCAACTGAACTTTTGCTCAGCGTCCGAAACTTCCAGTCTTCATGTTGGACGTCCGCTCCATGACCCGTCCAGACTTTCACCCGGTTCAAGACACCAAGATTT
The DNA here is from genome assembly GCF_018446385.1 of Zingiber officinale. NCBI lineage: Eukaryota > Viridiplantae > Streptophyta > Magnoliopsida > Zingiberales > Zingiberaceae > Zingiber > Zingiber officinale. The sequence continues at coordinate 166,963,872 of NC_055988.1, forward strand.
CAACCTAGAGTCCCCGACTCTAGGATTTTGCCAGAAGCTCTCGACCCACCAAGACTTTCCGCCTAGGCTTACCACTCCCTAGGACCTAGGGTTACCGCCCCCTAAGGGTTTCCATTTTCCTAACCGTAGCTAGGACTTTTCCTCACCTAGGGTTACCACCCCCTAGGGTTTTCCACTTTCCTAACCACAGTTAGGACTTTTACCTAAGAACACTTAGGACTTTCCTGCAATCTCATTCAAATTTGTCAGACAATAAAATAACTTAACTTTGAACCCTTTGACATAATCAAAACCCAGGTTCGATCATCGAATGCTTCTCGCACCAACAAAAATTACATTAGGTGCTCATGGGATGTGGGTCGTAAGATGTATATAGTTTTTTTAAGATTTAGGTTTAGTCATTTAGGATTTTGACTTAAGGGTTCAGGAGTTAGGGTAAAGTATTAAGTCTAATTTTAAAAAAATAATTACGTTAGATGCTCATGAGGTGTGCAACGTAGGGTATGCGTGCAGGATCAAAAGAGTCGAGAGATGGGAGGATGAATCTCATTTGTTTAAAACTTTTTCATTTTGTTTCTATTGGTGTAATTGAGCTCTAGGGTTTCGATATTTGACAATGTACCTAAGTCTGATCAGTTTGACCAAGATTAATTCAAACAGGACTTGGTGTTTGAAAAAGAGTAGTCTGGTCAAGACTAGATGATTAGCAAGGGTAAGTCCTAACCGAAGGATAGGCAAGTGAGAAGTTCTAACTAGATGTTAGGCAAGTGGAAGTCCTGGTGAGTGAAGCCGGGTCCTAGTGAGTGAAGCTAGTTGGTGGAAGTCTTGATGAGTGAAGTCGGGCCCTAGTGAGTGAAGCTAGGTGAGTGGAAGTCTTGGTGAGTGAAGCCCGACCCTAGTGAGTGAAGCTAGGTGGAGGAAGTCCTGGTGAGTGAAGCTAGGCGGTGGAAGTCCTGGTGAGTGAAGCCAGACCCTAATGAGTGAAGCTAGGTGGAGGAAGTCCTAGTGAGTGAAATCAGGTAATGGAAGTCCTAGTGAGTGAAGCTAAGTAACCCTAGGGAGGTAACCCTAGGTAATGTGTGACCAACCAGCCAATCCTGACCGGACCAGCGAATCCTGAAATATGTTGACACTATTTTACTTTACTATTTTATTTATTGTACTAACCCAGTGTGCAGAAGTTGACAGGTCTGAGGGAGTCCAGATAGGTCGACGGACTAACCGGATGTCTGGTAAATTAGTAAGTTAAGGTAAGCCACTGGAGGAGAGTGACCTTGTGAGGACGTGCCCTGGTTGAAGAACAGTAGGCGTCGATCCAGTTTAGGTCCATTTGGAATCCCTAAACTGAGACCTTGACTAGTTCCTGGTCCTGGGAGAATAAGAACTAATTACCACTCTTTATTATTAATTATTATTGTCATAATACTTGTTTTGCAGATAATTTGGACTAACATTGTTTTGCAAGACAAAAGAAGCAAATTTACCTTCGGATGAACAGTGCCCGAAGGCGCCTTCATACTGTTCATAGAAGGCGCCTTTCGCAGGATAAAATTTTGACTTTGCCACGAATAAGTGTCAGGCTGGTCGGGATCAAAATTTTCAGGTTGAAGGCGCCTTCAACAGTTATGGAATGCGCCTTCCATGCCTTATATAAGGCAGTCTCGAGAAGGCTTTGACAGAACACTGATATACGAGCTACAACACATCCGTTTAAGCTTCTGACTACTCCAGACTTCTGCTACGACTCTGCTACAAAGCTACTGCGCCCGACGACTATTCCGAGGACTTTCGATCATGGCAGGTAGACCAACAATGACACACGAACACCTCCATTTCGATCCTTAAGTGTCGGTAACGAATTTTGTTTGTGTACTTAACTTTTGCAAAAGGATAAGTGCAGTGTGTTGCACTTGTTCTAATCGTTTTTGTACTTGATTCCCTCTTCCGGAGGTACCAGAAGAGGTTTTTAGTGGATTATCCATCGATAGGTCCGCGGGACCTAAGTCTTGGAGTAGGAGTTGCCGAAAACTCCTAATCAAATAAACCGACTGTGTTTTCTTATGGTTTTTGTTTTTAATTTCTTATTTACTTTTCACTACGTTCGTACTCGTGATTTTAAAAACGAAAAAATAAGTTTTGAAAACCACGTGATTCACTCCCTCCCCTCTCACGTGCGTATCGATCTAACAGTTTCATCTTTTCGTAAAATCGAATCAAATTAATAGCAGAATAATGTAAAGTGAATAATAACACCGTTTGATTTTACTTTGTCCGTAGCCTGACAACTACTACTCCAAGCTTTGCAATCCTTGATCACTTCGATGGGCAATCCACTATAATTCTTCTCTACGAACCCTTTCAGAGAAGAAGTAAACTCGTACAATGAAATAGGATAATAGTAACAACGCTACTATCTCCTTTTAAATAAATGCAAGTAAAAAACAAATATACAGAATATAAGAGATAGAAGATGAAGCGTCGTTGTCAGAGAGCCTCTCAGAGTCGTAGTAGGAGCACTTGCACGAATAGAGCAGTAGAAGAAGAATTATTCGAATAGTTAATTGATTCTTAGCCTCGAACCCCGAGGCTTTCTTTTATAGGCATCGTTTGGTCGACTGAAAGACTGTTCCATCGACTGATTCATTCCCTCGATTGAACCTTTTATCCATAGATTGATCGACACTCCCTTTCTTGTTTGTTTCAATATGATCTAGTTGATCATGTAAATTATATTGTTTGGTTGACTGAACAACTTTATCATCGACGGAACCTCCCTTTCTTATGTGATCTGATATGATCATCTATCATTATCATATTTGATCGGTCGACTGATCAGTTTATCAGTCTATGAATCCTCTTTTTTTTTTCATATTTTTTGTACCTCGATCTTTTCCCTACCAAGCTGTCCGGATCGATCAACTGAACCTCCATGTTTTGTCAACCAAACCCTAAGTCAATTCGGATCTTTATTTGCTATAAAATAAAGTTAGTACAAGTATAATAATAATAGTAGTTCTACAAAACAGAGTTAAATAATAGTATGCATGAGTAATATAAATATTTACGATTGTCTTGATCTCAACTTAGAAATCTCCGTTGGTTTCTTTAGTTTGATCATCACCTAAGGTTTGAAATTTCTGTTGGTTTCTTCAGTCTGATCACCGCCTAAAGTTTGTCCTGATTGGGACACAACCTCACTACTCTACTTTACGATCTTACCTCAACTTATCTTCAAAACATCAGATCCTCCAAATCTATTTAGACTTCCTCTGCTTAGTATCTGATCAATTTGATCCATTAAAACTTTTCTTACAATACTAAATTAGCACAATAACAATAATAGTAATGCAAAATAGTGTTAGTTAAACTATACTTAGGTTTACTAAAATCCACTAATTTTGTCACACTTGCTTGGAGTTCACTCTTCCAATATGTTGGTGTAATCAACCTCAAGAGTTTTGATATTTGACAATATACCTAAGTCTGGTCAGTTTGACCAAAAGTTTATCCAAACAAGACTTAATGTTTGGAAGAGAGAAGTCTAGTCAGGACTAAATGACTAGCAAAAGTTATAACTTAGGCAAGGGTAAGTCCTGGTGAGTGAAGCTAGGTGGTGAAAATCCTAGGGGGAGGTAATCTTAGGTGGTGGAAGTCCTAATGAATGAAGCTAGGCCCTAGTGAGTGAAGGAAGGTGGTGAAGATCCTAGGGGGAGGTAACCTTATGCGGTGGAAGTCCTAGTGAGTGAAACTAGGTAATGGAAATCCTTGGGGGAGGTAATTCTAGGTAATGGTAAAGTCTTGGATATAATCCAAGCATGAAGCCTAGTAGGTCCGGTAGACTTACAGGAGTGCGGCTTGATCCTAAGAGATTGACCCTTAGGTGGTAGACTTGGAGGAAGGACCTTTAAGTAAAAGGCAAGCCTAGTAGGTCGGGTAGACTTATAGGAGTGCGACTTGATCCCAAGGGATTGACCCTTAGGTGGTAGACTTGGAGGAGCGACCTCTAAGCAAAAGATAAACCTAATAAGTTAAGTAGACTTACAGGATTAAGGCTAAGGTTGCTTGTTTGTATATATTTGGTTGTTTTGTAGGAACTTGGAGCTAAAAGTAAAATAGAGAGAAGATAAACTCAAATGGGTGAACCGGACTTGACTCGGATCAAACTAGATCCAAAATGGTTCAATAGACCGAACCAGCGGTTAGGTAGCCCGACTGGGCTTGGTTCAAATTGCTAAGTTGTGAAATATTGATATGCAAGATGATGTGGTAAAAGATCAGGTTTATCTTTATGATTTGGATGAGGATAAAGATAAGCTAGATGAAGTGGATAGAGATAAGATTGATCTATATATTGCTTTATCTAGATATGCTTCATCTAGATATAATTTCATCCAGATAAGAGTTGATCTAGATAAGGATCTGATTCAACTTTATAAAAGAAGATGAAGGCTCTACGTTCAAGACATCACTTCTTCTAATACTTATATTCCGTGTGCTCAAAAGGAAGGCTACAATGCGAAGCTTTGCTACCGAGGAAGCTCTAGGAATGTAGACTTCTGGATCGGTTCAGTAAAGCTTTTATTTGTATTTCTTTTATTACAAACTGTATTTACTTTATCATTCTTTTATGCTTGTATTTTATAAGCGAAAATATGGGCTTCTCCGCCTCTGGAAAGTTTCCGGAAAGTAGATCACTAGTAGACTTGTGCTTGAGTGCGTAGGCCTTGGACGTACTTGTTGGAACCCCAAGGTTGTTTTAGTGTGATCAACAAGTTAAGTTAGGTCCTGTGTGTTTTTAACCTTGTGTCTAAGTGTACAGGAGCTTAGGAGCACAAGTAGTCGAGCGGAAGACGTAGCTAGCGAGAAGGATGGCACGCAGTGCGTCCGAGAGACGAGGCGCTGCGGAAGAGTACGCCGGCGGACGAGAAGGAAGCATGCGGTGGTTCCGAGGGACGAGAAGCAAGAGTAGAAGACTGCTCGAGGAGCAAGAGACGCAGCTAGCGAGAAGGTCATCACGAGGTGCGACCGAGGGATGAAGACTGTGGATGAGTACCCTAGCGGATGAGAAGGAAGCACGCGGCGATTCCGAGGGACGAGAAGCCTGAGCGGAAGTCTGCTCGAGAAGACCGGAAGTTGGGTTCGGGTGAGCCCTATTCCGGATGGCAAAGATCACCCAAGCGAGCGGAAGACTCGGTCTGAGGCAAATGGAGCCGGAGCAAAAGACCCGGTCTGGAAAAAGTCAACGGGATTGACTTTTCCAACCGGGCCGCCCGGAGCTGTCCGGGGCGCCCGGAACAGTCCGGGGCGCCCCCTTCCGGGCACCCGGAGTTGACTTTTTTACCAGAACGCGTCAATCGCGATCTGAACGTTGAGGGATAAAGTTTTATCTCCCCCAGGATGCCCGGAATCCCTTCGGGGCGCCCCAACCAAGGCTATAAATACAACCTTGGTCTAGAAGCTTTTAAACAACTTAAGCAATTCATTCTTTCTGCACTTGTACGCTTTCTCTGTAGTTAAGCTTCTGTTTTATGCGCTTCTTCATTGTAAGAGGCTTCTCCGCCTGAAGGAGTTTTTAGTACGATCATTTTTCTTGGATTAACAACCTCCCCGATTGTAACCAAGTCAAATCTTGTGAGCCTCGTCTTTTTGTTTGTTTAGTTAATTATTTATGCAAGTGTTAGTTTAAGAGTTCGAGAAGAGTTTCTTTTTATTTTCAGGCTATTCAACCCCCCTTCTAGTCGGTCGCAACGGTCCAACAAGTGGTATCAGAGCAAGAACGCCTCAGGAGGACTAACCGTCGACTGAAACAACGAGATGGCCGGAATGAACATCTACCCACCAACGTTCGAGGGGGAGTTCGCTTTTTAGAAGCGACGGATGGAGGTTTATTTTAAAACTGATTTTAATTTGTTATTAATAATGACCTATGGTTTTGATATGCCTAAAAGCAAAGAAGGAGAAGAACTTGAGGAGCATCAATGGACTGACGAGCAACGTTACGAATTCATAACAAACGGTAAGGCTGAGTCGTGCCTTTTGAGCGTACTACTTGCCCAGGATCTCGACAGAGTCGGAAAATACAAAAGCGCAAAAGAACTTTGGGAAAATTTCTTGAAGCTCTACGAAGAACCATTTGAAGTCGAATCCAACTCCTCGATGGACACTGAACCACCTCCGGAAGAATCCGAGGCGGAGGAAATTGTCGAAACAACACTCACCACCGAGTATCTACCAGAAGATGCAATCAACTCTTCCTCAAAAAGCATCGAGAGCATCAATAAAGGGGGAGCAATGATGGGAGAAAGCAGCCCAACAGGGGGAGAAACAACAACCGACAAGGTAAGTCAGGTATGGTCTTCACCTCCTGACCAACTGCTTAATTTGATCAATAAATTATCGAAAGACTTTTTCGAATTAGGAAATATATTATCAAAAGATTCTTGCAAATCAAAAATTATTTTATCGAAAGGATTTTGTGAATTAAAAATAAAAAAATTATTAAAGAATAGTGGGTTAAATGAAACTCATGCAACAGCTTGTCGATCAAAGAATTTCGACAAACTAACAATAGAAAATAACATGATAAAGGAAATGATACAATTTTCTGCATGTTCAATATTTTTTGCTTCAAATTTGAAAATTTGTGATTTGAGAAATTATGATAAACTAAAATGGAAATTTAAATATCATAATATTAGAGAATTTTATCTAAATTAAAAACTTAGACTTAGTATTTTCAGTAAGAAAATTAGACATTAAAATTTCTTTATGAGACTTTGTCTAAGGAAGTGGTTGTTGCTCCAATAACCAAGAAGGCCTAGTATCTCGCCACAACTTGGAAGACAAAATATTTAAATAAAATATTTAATTAATTTTTTGTTAAAAGCATTAAGGTGGAAACTTAATAATTCTTTAAAAAAAAATTTAAACATTTTTCAGAAATATTCTTATCTTGAGAAAAATTTTCTTTCATAAAATTTTTTACTTAGAAAAATTCTCTGAAAATATTTCTTCCTAAGCTAAAATTCTTTCGGGGCGCCCCGACCAAAGCTATAAATACAGTTTTAGTCCAGAAGCTTTTAAACAACTCAAGCAATTCATTCTTTCTACACTTGTACGTTTTCTCTGTAGTTAAGCTTATGTTTTCTGCGCTTCATTGTTGTAAGAGGATTCTCCGCCTAAAGGAGTTCTAAGTACGATCATTTTCCTTGGATTAACAACCTCCCCGGTTGTAACCAAGTCAAATCTTGTGAGCCTCATCTTTTTGTTTGTTTAGTTAATTATTTATGCAAGTGTTAGTTTAAGAGTTCGAGAAGGGTTTCTTTTTATTTTCAGGCTATTCAACCCCCCTTCAAGTTGGCCGTAACGGTCCAACAGTACTGACCTTGGGAAGTTGGGAACCAAGTAAATCCCTTGAGTATTATTTTTCCCATGCTTTATTTTATATTCCGCTACTACTAACAACTTTGATAGAAAGAATAGACGAAATCGAAAAGAAAGCGACAAGTCGAGATTCACCCCCCCCCCCCCTCTCGACTACACTGATCCTACACAAGACTCTTCATTACCTAGGGTTACCTCCCCTAGTGTTTTCCTTTGTTTAGAGTTCATTCCTCTAAGACTTCTCATTACCCAGGATTATCTTCTCTTAGATTTTTTCTTGCTTAAAGTTCACTCCTCCAAGATTTTTCATTACATAAGGCTACCTCTCCCTAGAGTTTTCTATTACTTGGAGTTCATTCCTCCAAGACTTCTCATTATCTAGGGTTATCTCCCCCTTTCTCTTGCTTAGAGTTCATTCCTCCAAGACTTCTCATTACCTAAGGTTAACTCCATTTAGGGTTTTCCTTTACTTGTAATTCATTCCAAAGAATTCTTATTACCTAGAGTTACCTCCCCGATTTTCCCTTGCCTGTAATTCATTCCTCCAAGACTTCGTATTACTTAGGGTTACGTCTCCCTAGGGGTTTACCTTGCTTGTAATTTATTTCTCCAAGACTTCGCATTACCTAGAGTTACTTCTTCCTAGGGGTTTTATTTTATCAAACATTTAGTTCTTCATACCCACATGAATTTGCTTGTCACTCGATAGACTACTCACCCCTACCAAGCCTCTAGTCACCTTAACTACTTGGATTTGCTAGTCACTTGGTAGAGACTACTCACCTCTGCCAAGCATTCAGTCATCTTGACCACTTGAACTTTTCCCTTTGTTAATCATCTGATCAACCTTGACTTAACTAGACTCTATTAAATATAATGTTAAACAAACATCAACATTCCTTTATATATATGTTGCGCATCGCACAATGCATGACTGCGTATGTAGCATGTGAAGTGCATTTTTTTTCTTTTAAGCTTTTTAACTACATTTTAAGCTTTTACTTGGAGTTCATCCCTTGTCACCGCATCAATAAACTGTTGGTTGCTACTCAGAATATCGTACCGATTCTCCTGTACAAAAATTTTGTACAAGCCCTGAACCTTTCCTGACAACTTATTGTGTTCTTTAGAAATTAAATTTGGAATCACAAACAGAACTTAACATTATTGATTTCAAATTCAATTTATCTGTTCTTAGAAGTTTAGACTTGGATTGAAAATGATGCTTAACATTATTAATCCAAATCCACCTATGTTACAAATTTGATTAAATATTTATTTCAAAGATCGGCTTCCAGGTTAAACATGGCGAGGCACTAGGCCTTCTTGGTTATGGGGCATCCACCACTTCCTAGACAAACCTTTCAACGAAATTCAATATTTAATCTCCTTATAGTAACCCTAGGTTTAACCAATAAAAACAATCGAATCACAAGATCGAAAAATAAAAGAAACACAAATTCAAATCATAAATCCGAAACCTAGAAACATTAGCCTCTTGTGTTTCATATTTCAAGATCTAAACAAAAAGATGAACTAGTTATGATGAGGAAACTAATAACTAGTTATACCTTTTGTAGCTTATAGACCTCACGATCTTCTGTCGTATTCCTCTTCTTATCTCAGACGTCGTGTGGGTGACGATCTACCGAGACGAGAATTCACCCAAGCCTCCTTCTTCTCCTTATAAGTTTCGGCCACCAACAATCTCCTAGAGATGAAGAACTTCGGCCACCAACCAAGCTCCAAGGGATGCTAGGAAACAACACCTCTTATCTCTTCTTCTTCTCCAAGCAAAATCCGACCACCAAGATCTCTCCAAGAAGATGATGCCACTGGCCACTTAAGAAGAAGAATAGGGGAAGAGGAAGAAGAGAGGAATAATAGAAGATAGATTGTTATGAGGTGAGGCACCTCTACCCTCTTTTTTATATTCCTTGGTCTTGGAAAATAAGGCAAGTTTTAATTAAAACTTCCTTAATTTCCTTGCCAATGAAAAGGAAAATATAATTAAAAATTCCTTTTATTTATTAATGTGGTCGGCCCCTACAACTCTTTCAAATAAGGAAAGTTTTAAACACAAATTTAAAACTTCCTAATTTGTTTCCGAAAATTTTTAAAATAAAAATTTCTCTTTAAAAATTCCCTTCATGGTTGGTTATAAAAGGAAACTTTTATAAATTAAAATCTCTCTATTAAAACATGTGGATGATTACAATAAGGAAAATTTTCTCCAAAATTAAAATCTTCCTTTCTATCTATAAATAAGGAAAGATATCAAACCTTTCTCTTAATCTTTTATAGAAACTATAAAAGGAAAGATTTAATTTTAAAACTCTCTTTTAAAATCATGAGGATGGTTACAAAAAAGAAAAGTTTTATAAAAATTAAAATCTTCCTTTTAACTACAAATAAGGAAAGATATCAAACCTTTTTCTTAATCTTTTGTAGAAAGCTATAAAAGGAAAGATTTAAATTTTAAACTTTCTTTTAAAACCATGGTTTCCACATAAGGAAAGATTTTAAAAATTAAAATCCCTTTTAATTTAATTATGGCCGACCACCTAAGCTTGGGTTCAAGCTAGGGCCGACCACCTACTTGACCCATCTAACCTTAGTTTGGCCGGCCCTAGCTTGGGCTCCAAGCTAAGCTTGATCGACAACCTTAAGGTGGGTAAGAAGGTGGTATGGGTGGGTATAACACTTTATAATTAAGAGGCTACGACAGGGACCGAGAGGAGGAATTGGTTTTGGTCTCCCGATGAACTTGATCTTCCCTTGTTCGCCCTGAACACCCAACTCAAGTTCATCAATAACAACTCATGTCACTAAAGAGTTATTATTGAACTACCGCACCAATCCCATATTACTATATGAGCTCCTTCTTATCATGAGTGTGTTAGTCTCCCTATGTTTAAGATACAGAATGCCCACTAATTAAATGAGTTACTGACAACTCACTTAATTAGTATCTAGCTCCAAGAGTAGTACCACTCAACCTCATCGTCATGTCGGACTAAGTCCACTTGCAAGGTTTACATGACAATCCTTATGAGCTCATCTTGGAGACATCATCAACCTAGATTACTAGGACACAATTTCCTTCTATAATCAACAACACACACTATATATAATATCATTTCCTAACTTATCGGGTCTATTGATTTATCAAACTAAATCGCACCCATTGATAAGTCAAAGAAATAAATACTAGATATATGTTCTTGTTATTATATCAGAATTAAGAGCACACACTTCCATAATAACAAAGATCTTGTTCTTTTATTCAGTTAGTATAAAAAGAACTTACCTTAAATGGTCTAACTCAATACACTCAGAGTGTACTAGTGTAATTTTATAGTTAAGATAAACTAATACCAAATTACACTACGACTATTCCAATGGTTTGTTCCTTTCCATCTTAGTCATGAGCTACTGTTTATAATTTATAAGAAATTGATAACATGATCTTGTTGGTGCGATTAGCACTAACGGTCTAACCCAGGTTTTGATGAATGACAAAATATGTTTAGTTAGTTTTATTGTTGATCTAACACTCTAACCGAGTGTGCAGGCAAAGTCCAGACAGGTCGACGGGCTGACCGGATGTCTGGTACGAAGCCCAGCTAGGTCAACGGGCCGACCGGATAGCTGACACGAAGTTCAAATGGGCCAACGGGCTGATCGGACATTTGGCACGAAGTCCAACTAGGTCGACGGTATGATCAGATAGCTGGCATGAAGTCCAGACGGGTCGAAGGGCTGACCGGACGTCTGGCAGGTAAGTGAAGGTAAGTTACTGGAGGGGAGTGATTGTGAGGACGCGTTCCCAGGAAGGGAACTTAGGTGCCAATCTGACTTAGAGCCATTTTGGAACTCTAAGTCGAGATCTTGACTAATTAATACTCTGTTTGTCTAAACTGTGCTAACACTTTGTTTTGCAGGGTAATTTGCATTTTGCCTCGGACTCACTTTTTCTTGCAGGAGAAGGACTTTCTGGAGAAGAGTGGTCTGGGCGTCCGGAATGGATCTGGGCGCCCGGAGGTCCGAGCGCCCGGAGGCAAAAATTATCCATATCGCTGCGTCAACACGTGGAGCTCACTGATTGGGTCGACCACGTCATATTCAGGGCGCCCGGAAGGGATTTGGGGCACCCCGAACCTCCTATATAAGGAGGGTCAAGGGAGGAGCTTCAACAATAACTCAGAACTCAAGATCTGCTCTTCTGTGCTCCTGCGACGCTGCGAAAGCTCTCCGACGACGCGCTTTTCCTTTCAGTTCTTGTATTTCAGCGGTATATTTTTCGTCTATTAGCACTCCTGTATTTAGTTTGTAATACTTATCGAATTGCTAGTAAATTGCCCATCGAAAGTACTCTTGTGTGCGGGCCTTGGAGTAGTAGTCGCCAAAGGCTCCAAACCAAGTAAATCGACGTGTCTTCTTTGGCTTGCTTTTTATTTTTCGCTAGGCATACTCACTTTTGATTTTTTTTTTTTTATTTGCTATTCACCCCCCTCTAGCGAAACTAACGATCCAACAGATCTTTTGTGTGTGACACCATACACCATATTATCTACAATATAAATTAATTGAACAATTACACTTAGCATATAAATGTAGACATTTGACCAATGTGATTCTTTATTTCAAAATAAATGTTTACAAAAAGCTAGACTTTTAGTATACACTCTAACATATATTAACCAGATCAGTCCTATGCGGGCTATAGAAACGATGACCTTATGGCAAGGTCTTAAATAATAGTCGGGGTACTAGTTCAACTACGAGGTCCTTGATAGATGAGACTCACTGGAAGTAAACAAATTAAGTACTAAAGGTAGAATAAAATATCCTAGCTCTTGCCCTAGATTCATCCAAAACCATACTTTGCTATTTATTCATAATTTTTTTTACTATTTATAATTACTATTTACACTTACGGATCACAAATATTAAAATTTTAGATATATATATGTGTGTGTGTGTGTGTGTGTGTGTGTGTGTGTGTGTGTGTGTGTGTGTGGTCTTTATATGAGATTTTGTATCATCTTCTTGGTAGTTTTCATTTAATCTTTTGTAATTAAAAATCATTCTTGTCTGTCCACATTTTTGTTCTGTCCCTTTGTTGACTATAAAAGCTGGGCTTCTATGTCTAGAGATAGATCTTTGAATGACCCCTAGATGTAATAATTGTTGGATATGCATCTTGTTGAAGGCGCTGGAATTCCGTTCTGTTTCAATTTCCCTTGTACAAAAATTGTAAAAATATAGAACTTTTCCTAGCAACTCGCATGTTCGATCAGACATACGTTTGATCAATCAAGTAAGATCTTGACGGATCAAAGCACACCTTGATCAAAATACAAGATTGCTGGTCTCTTGTGTTGATATTCAAAATCGATACAAAGAAAACTAAATTAATTACGCGGCAGAATCAAAGAACTAGTTGTACCTTTCCTTTGTAGCTAAAGACCTCTTGATCTTCTGCTATATTCTTCTCCTCTTCTTGGACATCGTGTGAGCGACGATCTACCAAGACAACAAACACCCTTCCTTTCGTTGTTTCCAAACTGCCAACCACTAAGAGAGGCTCTAGGATGGGTCGCCTCCTCCTCTTCTTCCTTCTCCTCTTCTTCCTATTCTCTAAACCGCTGGCCACCAAGGGATCTAAGAAAGAGGCACCGACCCCTAGCAAGCAAGAGGAAACCGCCGACCCTAGCAAGGGATGGAGGTGTTGCCGCTGGCCCTAGCAAGGGATGGAGGTGTTGTCGCCAACCCTAGCAAGGGATGAGGAGGTGCCGCCGACCCTAGGAAGGAAGAGATGTGCCGCCAACCCTAGGAGGAAGAGATGTGGCGTCGGCCCTAGGAGGAGAAGAGGTGGCGCCAAATAACAACTACTACTTGGATGGGTGGATGTGAGACTTTATATAGAGGTTACAACAGGGACCTAGAGGAGAAATTGGTTTAGGCCTCCTGATGGGGTTGGGCTTTCTGTGTTCGGCCCGAACACCCAACTCAAGTCCATCAATAATAATTCATACCACTAAAGGATTATTATTGAACTACCGCACCAATCCCATATTACAATATGGGCTCCTTCTTATCATGAGTGTGTTAATTTCTCCATGTTTAAGATATCGTATGTCCGTTAATTAATTGAGTTACTGACAACCTAATTAATTAACATCTGATTCCAAGAGTAGTACCACTCAACTTTATTATCATGCCGGACTAAGTCCACCTGCAGGGTTTACATAATAATCCTTATGAGCTCCTCAAGGGGACATCATTAGCCTAAATAATTAGGACACAGATTCTTTCTATAGTCAACAACACACCATATAAATAATATTATTTCCCAACTCATCGGGCATATTGATTTAACGAATAAACCTCACCCATTGATAAGTTAAAGAAATAAATACTATGTATACGTGCTTGTTATTATATATAGATTAAGAGGACACACATCCATAATAACAGATGTTCTATTTTTTTATGTAGTCAGTACAGATCAAACAACTTCAAACGGTCCTGCTCAATACACACATAGTGCACTAGTGTAATTTTATAGTTAAGACAGACTAATACCAAATTACACTACAACCATTACAATGGTTTGTCCCAATCCATCTTGATTGTGAGCTACTATTTATAATTTATAAGCAACCGATAACATGATCTTCTGTGTGACACCACACACCATATTATCTACAATATAAATTAAATGGATAATTACATTGACATATATATAAATATAAAATGCAAACATTTGACCAAAGTGATTCTCATTTCAAAATATGTTAAAACAGATATTCCTACAAAAGTTAGGCTTATAGTATATATCCCAACAATCTCCCACTTATATTAAGAGACTATGCTGTCATAAATGCTGCCATACATCTGATTCTCATCCCCTCAACATGCCTATCAAAAGCTCTCACTGGAAGGGCCTTAGTGAAAGAATCTACCAGTTTATCTGCTGATGTAATCTTGGCGACAACAACCTCTCCTTGTTTTACGATGTCTCGTATCAGGTGATACTTACGCTCAATGTGTTTACTTATCTTATGGGCTCGTGGTTCCTTCGAGTTTGCTGCTGCACCACTGTTGTCACAATAAATTGTGATAACTTTGGGCAAATTAGGAATCACATCTAAGTCCATCAAGAAGTTTCTGAGTCATACAGATTTTTTAGCTGCACCAGAGGCTGCCACATACTCAACTTCCATGGTGGAGTCTGAAACGCATTTCTTCTTAATACTCTTCCATGTTATGGCTCCACCTCCCAAAGTAAACACATACCCCGAGGTTGATTTACTATTATCCCTATCTGATTGGAAGTCTGAATCCGTGTAACCCACAGAGAGCAAATCATTTGCCTGGTAAACCAGCATATAATCTCTAGTCCTTTTCGGGTACTTTAATATATGCTTTACGGCAGTCCAATGCCCCGGTCCTTGGTTACTTTGATATCTGCTAACTATGCCCATGACAAAATAGATATCCGGTCTCGTACATAACATCGCATATATTAAGCTTTCTACAGCCGAAGCATAAGGAACTACCTTCATCTCCTCTATCTCCTTTGGTGTCTTAGGACACATTTCTTTAGATAAAGGTACTCCATGCTGAAAAGGTAGAAAACCTTTCTTGGAGTTTTGCATGCTAAAACGAGCTAGGATAATATCGATGTATGAAGTTTGGGATAAGCACAACATCCTTTTCTTGCGATCCCTTATTACTTTGATCCCAAGAATATATCCACATTCTCCCAAGTCCTTTATATCAAACTGCTTGGACATCCATACCCTTACTGTTGGGACCTTGACGTTCGCTAGAGAGGGGGTGAATAGCGTCTCACCCAAATCGTCACTTCCTACGCTTGTTAGTGCACAGCAGAAACAAAAATACTAACAAACAAAAGCAAAGCTAATCCTAGAAAACAATAAACAAGAAGCAAACCCAATGACACGTTGTTTAACGTGATTCGGAGATGAAGCTCCTACTCCACGGATGTCCGTAAGGTGGACGATCCCGATCCGTCGGTGGATGACTCCCCGGAAAACCTCCGGCTAGCTCGTGTAGTTCCTTGTGGGTGGAGAAACCTCGCCACAAACTCTCACCAAGGACTCTTGAGAAGCTAGGGCATTGGTATACTACTAATAGGGGTTAACCACCTCTATTTCGTCAACATTAACCAAGCTTCCAATGCTTGGTTATATAGGCCACAAGTTAGAAAACCCCGCCTATCAGTCGACTGCCAAAACATGCAGTCGACTGACCTTCGTGAAAATTCGACCGTTGCAGCCCAACGGCTCGATACTAACTCTCTGTTCGCTCCCAGTCCACTGCCCCAGTCGATTGCACCAGTCGACTGCCCCAGTCGACTGCACCAGTCGACTGCCCAAGTCGACTGATGAAACCACCAGTCGGCTGCTACAGTAACGCTGCAGTACTGCTACAGTAGCGCTACAGTACTGCTATAGTGACGATACAGTACTGCTACAGTGACCCTAATTCGGATTTGTTTTCAGGTTGTGTTTCTTTTATTTTATTTTTCGAATTTGTGATTCGATTGTTCTTTTTGGTTAACCTAGAGTTATTTAAGAAAATTAAATATTAGCTTTCCTTAAAAGGCTTTGTCTAGGCGGTGGTGGTTGCTCCCATATCCAAGAAGGTCATGTGCCTCGCCATGCAGTTCTGGAAGCCGATTTTGGAAATTAATATTTAATGGAATTAATAACATAGGTGGATTTGAATCAATAGTGTTAAGTTCCGCTTGCGATTCAAATCTAAACCATTAAGAACAGAAAAGTTAAATTTGGAATCAATGATATTAAGTTCCGTCTGTGATTCCTAATTTAACTTCTAAAGAACACAATAGGTTATTTAAGGAAAAGTTCGACACTTGTACAACATTTTTGTACAGTGGAACCGGTATGATTTTCCTATGACTAACCAACACTCGAGCCTTGTGATAAAAGCTCGAGCTGAGCTCGAGCCCGAATATAACTTAAACGAGCCGAGCTCGAGCCTAATACTGTTCGGCTTGGTTCGGCTCGTTTACATCCCTAAGGTCATCCGTGTCCTCTTCAGTGGTTCTTCGAAAAGCGAGACGACCAATCGCAGTTGGCCAATTAGCAATACTTCGTTGTCGGTGAACCCGTAGAGTGGAGTCATCATGGGCAGTAAGTCGCTCCGGTCGATTTGTAGCTATTCAAATGTTTTCTTAAAGATAATGTTTACCGAACTCTCTATGTCAACGAAGGTATGGTGAATAACATAATTAGCTATTATCACTCGGATAATCAGGGCATCGTCATGGGGGGTCTTTACCCCCTCTAAATCCTTCGGACTGAAGATGATCTCAGGTCCCTCAGTCTTCTCCTTGCTGCAGCCGACTGCGTGAGTTTCAAGTCATCACGCATGCAACTTTCTCGCTCGATTGGAATCACCGTCGGTCGACCCTCCGACAATCATTCCTATTTCACCCCGGACGGCGTTGCTCCTATTTTCTTCCTCTCGAGCTGAGTGTTGTCTCCATTCAGCCTGCTCCTGAACAGGACTTGGATTGTTTCGTCGTTGAGATTGATGGTGGAGTGGTTCAACCGCTGTCTTTTCGTCTTCCCTTCGTCTAGCTGATCGGCGCCTATATCTCCGATTGGGCGATAGTGATTGACGATATTGCCTTCTTGGGGTCGGCCTACTAGCCAGGTAGCAGTCCCATGTATTATGAGTTACCAACTGATGGAAGGAGCAAAACATCGGCGTCCATATTTTGCCCCTAGAGGCTTTTGGGCATTCGTCTCCAGCGTGCTGCATGACATGCGTCCTAGGCTCGTGTTGTGGTTGAGTTCCTCCCGATCGAGGCCCTTTAGGAGGCTGATGGTTGCTCGGTTGACACCGCTCGAACGCCGCCGCTGGTTTGGCAGGTGCCTCCTTTTTCCTGGCAGCCTGAGCTTCTTCTACATTGATGTATTCATTAGCCCTTTTTTGTAGATGGCCAAAGTCTTTTGGAAGCTTCCGAATGAGTGACCGAAAAAATTCTTCTCCAGTGAGCCCCTAAGTAAAAGTGTTTACCAATACATCCGAGGAGACCGCCGGGATGTCCATCACTACCTGATTGAAGTATTGGATATATGCCCGGCCCTTGCTTCAGTGAGAATAGATTCACGCTTGTCTTTTGGTGGCGGCGACTACTAGCAAAGTGATGTAGGAAGGCCGCTCGAAAATCTTTGAAGCTGTGGATCGATCCGTTCGGCAAACGCTTGAACCAGTGTTGTGTCGATCCAGATAACGTGGCAAGGAAGACTTGGCATTTACCCCGTCCATGTATTGGTGCAGCGTGACTGTGTTGTCAAACTTGGCGAGGTAGTCGTCAGGGTCGGTTGTCCCATTATATTCCCCAATCGTCAACGGGGTGTAGTGCTTCGGCAAAGGGTCATTTAGAATCCCCTCTGAATGTTGGTTGACTAGTTCGAGCGAGTCGTCCTCCCCGGGTTTCCTTTTTCTTATATTTCGAATGGGTGCCTCATCAGAGAATGATTCCTGATCTCTGTCAGCCCGACCCCTCTCTTCTGTCGGGGTCTAAAATGGCACTCGACGTAGGGGGGCGCATGAGGTTCTTCCCCATAGGTGTCAATCGACCTCTTTCCATTCGGGTCCCGAATAGAAAGATGTTTCTCTCGGTCTTCTCGCTCAGCCCGGCAACCTTCCGCGGAAGCTACAGGCTCTTGTACTTGCTATTCGGCCATCGCCTGTTGTTGTTGTTGCTCCAATATCTTCGTCACTTGCGTCTATATTAATGCGTCGAGATCATCTCGTATCAGCATCCTTATTGTGAGTCGTCCAGTGCTTTCCATCTTCTTACTCGGATGTAAGCTAGATTCCCACAAACGGTGCCAAAATGATCCTGTTCGACGGCACCAAGATGGAAAGCCGGGGAGATGGCAGTTTCTTTGACTGGATGAAGACCTCGTTCTCTGCAAAACAAAACCAAAACCAAGGAAGGAGCCCTTGATGTTGGCCCTCCGACGCTTAAATCAGAATCAGGAGAGGAAAATAGTGAGTACTAAGGATAAAGATTTTTCTTGCCTTTTTCATACCTGACGTGCCCTTTTTATACCTTTTTTGGTGATCCTCTATCTTCCTCTGTTTAATGATATTGATTACCGACAGATGATATCTTTGTCTTGACTTCTTTTCATTTATGATAGATGGAGTGTTCTATTTGATTTTCTTTTTCCTTTATTAATTATCCATTTTATTGCTTCACTAAGTGTATAATGTCAACGTCATTCTTCGAGCCAAACGAGTGGGCCGCTCGGCTCGGGCTCCCGGCCCGCGTAGCTTGTTCTCCTACCAACCGGACTAATTATACTTGTTTACTCAGATGGCCGATCGGAAAATAGTTTTTACTCAGATGGTCAATCAGACCAGGGCCTCTCCAATCGAGCAATGATCTGTTTCCCTGATGTTGATCGCCTTGACTTTGACCCACATTGTGGCAATTGACTCGTATCAAGTAGGCTCTTCCTTACCGCCACATCATTAAGTAAAATAGAGTTTTTCCCAAAATACGTTATCTCTGGTGGTCTTCTTTTCCCTATGATTCTCAATAAAGGATTATTATTTATGTAAAGATGGATTTGTGTTCTTCGAGGATATATATAGGTAAATGAAAAAAAATTAAAGTACTCAAGGACTAGTAAATTAAAGTACTGAAGGACTAGTTTTGTGAAAAGAAAAAACTTTTAAATCTCACATGCTGCCCAGGACGTAGCGTAAACGATGGGCGCATGATATCTTTGGTATAATGGTCGAGCTAGGGTTAATTTTCAAAAACTAATAACCTAGGATTTATCCCCCATGTACAAACAAAAAAAAAGTGGGGCAAGTACTATAAGGTTGTTAAGGTAGCAGATCTATTATTATTTTTATTATTCTCACATAGGATATATTAATTAGAATTTATCTTTACTTTTTGATTTATCTTAGTAATCAATGAAAAAAAATTTTTATAGAATGTAGCCGCTTATCTTTAGGATTAGTTGGGGAATACTCTATATTATCAAAATAAAAAGGTTTTAAATGTTTATTGTGCAATGAATTTATAAAATAAATAAATAAATAAATAAATAAAGGATAAAAATAATATCACGAGGTGGAATTATGAGGTGACCTGGAATTTGAGGCATATATTAGTGATGGGGAATCATTGTAGATATGGAGATTTGAGATGTCAATTCCTCAAATATTCCTCAATTATACACTCTTAAATATAAATACAACTTTTCTAAAATGTTAAATAATCTAAAAGATATTTAAATCATAGCTAGGTCTAATTTATTGCAATGATTTAATAATTAAATTATTTAAATACTATTTATCAAAAAAACATATTATTTGCAAAGGAGGACAAGGGATCTTGAGTTTTGCTTAGCTGTTTACCATTTCATAAGATTCTTAGGGGGTTTTTATTATTGAGAAATAATATTTTCTTTAGATTTTTTTTAAAAATTTTCTGAACAAATTATTATGCACTTAAATATTATATTTTTCAGCAATTTAAAATTTAGAAGAGAGAAAAAAAAAAGTGAAATTATTTGACAAGCCATTTTGTTTGTCTTTAGACAGAGATGGGACCCATTGGAAAGGAATAAAACAGTACAGCAGGATCCCAATCACAAAGGATAATTTTCCTTGTAGGGGACTCATGACATGTTATAAATATGAGTTGGGTAATGAACTGTAATTAAATCAAACATTTGGTTTATGTTTAAGCTTATTTGATATGGTAAAAGGATTAAATTAAATTAAATTTAAAATAAATCAAGTCACTAGAATCATTGATCAAATTTGATTTAATTCATTTTTTATAAGTTTGAATTTGATTTAAGTTTGACTTGAAGTTGATTCTTTTAAATATTATTAAACTCCCAATTCAAATTTATATGATTATTTAAAACTATTATTTATTTGATTAGTAATTGAATTTGATAATTCAAATTTGTTTATTTATTTTTAAAGTTTCTTTATTTATTTATTTAGTAGATTTAATTATAAGAATTTTATTAATAAATATGATTTATGAATATTATTTATGAACATTAATTAACTAAACATATATACATATATGTTCAAACTTGTTTGTTTAATTTAATAAATTATTTAAATCCTTTCAGAATAGTCTCACACACTCTAAATGGATTATATTTGACATGATGAATAAGTGTCTTGTATGATATAAGAGTTTCATCGGTCTTTTCTTTCCTAAGATATTAAAAACCCATAAAAATAAATTATGAAAAGATTAAAGAAGTATTAAAGCTCTATATATATTAAACCCATAAAAATAATTTATTTATTCAGACTATTATATATTTATTTATTTTTAATATGTAGGGTGGATTGAACTTGGTATACAATGCAAAACGACTCAATAGCTCTATTGGATTATATGTCAGATGTGGGTCATGTGGCTCAAACTAGGTTGAATTATGGGTGGCCCGACACGAATGTCACCTATAGGTCTGCATACGGATCGTGCCTAGTTTACGTTCATGTCATGCATGAGTTCAACTTGACCCAAAGACCTAATTGGGCTGGCATAAAATACCCTAACCCTAGCCGATGGTAGGTCATGCCAGATACGTCTCACACTTACATGAATCCAATCTTTTGAACACCAATGGGAGTTTACTTACATGAATCCAAGGAGATTAATGCAATATCATTTATCATTAAAATAATACTCTCTCTCTCATATCTAATTAAGATTAATAAAGTCAAATCTTAATTAGATTATGCACGAGAGATAAAAGATCTCAAGGGAAAGATATGTCAACTTAGTGGGACTTGATTTACATTATTCTCCACTTTTCAGTTGCTGTAGGAGTAGGACTTTTAGCAATTTTGTTGTAAGGGAACAAAGATTTCATTGAGAGGATCATCTTAAAGATGATAATCTGATAATGATTTGATTCGACTTGATTATGTGAAGTACTATTAGTGGTAGGATATTTAGTACCAAAGTGATACGATATGAAGTTTTATCTTGTTTAAACTTGTTTGATAAAATATTGAGTTTGAACTTAAGATGAACCAAACAATTGAAACGGTTATTCAAATTTAGTTTGATTTATCGAACTGTTAATTTAAATTTATTTGATTGTTTGAAATTTTTCTATTGTTAAAATTGTTTGGTTGATTAGTGAATTTATTTGTTAGTTCATTTTGAGAGCTTCTTTGGTTATTTAGAAGTTTGATAAGAGTTTTATTGATAGGCATAGTTCATCATCTTTGTTGGACATTGTTCTGTAGTTCTTTTACCCTTAGACTAATACATGTTTTTTTTAATCCAGTTATCTAGCTTTTCGAATAGACTAATCCTAGAAGTGACTGGTCTCGCCCCACAAAAATTTTTCACCGTCCATCAAGATAAATCGGGAAGCACTCACAAAGGCTCATTCAAGCGACCAGTGTTCTTAGATTTACCGTCTCACTGGAAAAAAATTCTTGCAATGCGCCACAGCTGGATTCGAACTTTAAATATCTGATTAACTACTTATAAGACTTAACTGTTGCACCGTAATCCCGAGGGCGACTAATACATGTTAATCCCTGTAGATTTTAGTTAAAACATCAAATTAATTAATTAATAAAGTCAGTGGAATCTTATGTAGGTCATATTCTTGAAAGATAAAAAACTAAACCATTGTTTACTTTATATATAGAGAGCTAGGAGAGGAAAGCATTCTTATTTGCTTACCTTTGTCTTTTCGAGCAAGAGAAGAGGTAATAAACTTTTACCAAAATAACTTTATCATTGATCATCTTTTCCAATAGTCGGCAATCCTCATCAAGTGTTTCATCAACTATCAGTATTGCTAGATGTCACTCAAATTGTTGTCGAATCATGTCTAAACTCTCGTAACTCCGTTGCCACAAAGATAGAATCCTCTTCACCTAGGTAAGACAAGTATGATCTCGTCGAGACCTAATTCCTTCCCTTAAAGAATCTCTTAGGTAAGCCAAGGTAGTGAGTTCGACATCATCATGATTACTCTATCATCTTTCCTTCGACCCTACTACACCTACAAATAGTTAAATACAAATAGATTCTATTTAATGTTGGCACTAATAAAGTCTCCTTCCTACTTTGTAGTGACAACTACTTGTGGAAAGCAAAGTGCAATGAACCTCATTTGAGAATCATATTATATAAGTTTGTTTAATATTTGGGGATAAGAAAGCATATAGCATGACATGTAGAGCACACTACAAAATGAAATGAAATGAAATGAAATGGCACGAAATGAAATTACTTTCTCTGTGATATCATGATGAAGAGATGTGGTGATCTATATGTAGGAGTACAATTAAAGTAATCACTAGATTTTTAATTAAGTTGTTTATTCATTGCCACAATGATGAGCAATCATGCTGCAAATCTGTCACATGATTACCAGCTCGGTTACACCCTAGGGGCAAGGATGAGCAATCATGTTTGAGCCTAAAGGTGATGTGAATTCGAGACTATTTCTCGTGTTCATTGCTTTAAAAAATAATACAATTATGTAGATTCAATCTCTTATTTGTTTGATAATCCTTTAAACCTAACTAGCTCGCCATTAGACCGAGCAATTATGGGTAAGAAGAGACGACTCCTTAAAATGTGAAGGTGAAGAAACCTCTACTTCTTATATGGGCCTTGGCCCAATAACTTATATGGGCATCGAGTGAGCCCAATAACTTGATTTTGGGCTTAGCCCACACCTTGGTCTTGTGACTTTTTTCCCCTAACACTTCATGGGTTGGGTTAGATCATGAAAACATTGAGTGTAGTCACGGAAATAATTGTCGTGGTGACTTGGATCATATTAGTAAGCGAAAAACATCGCGAATGTATTCAAGGACCTAGATGAAGAAAAGATGTGATCATGTGAGTGATTCATAGGAGTGAAGAGTCGACATATAAATTGGCTTAGTAAGTGGAATAGGAATGTTAGTGATCGAGTGAGCATATAAATTTTATAATTTTTGTTTTAAAAATTAAAGGGATCTAGATGAAACTTTCCCTTTTAATAAAGAAAAACGGAAACTAAAGGGGCCTAAATGAAACTTCCCCTATCAACAGTACGGCCACAACTGTCGGAAAGTAACTTGAGCATCTCATCACTGCAAGACCACAAAGCAAGAATGTCCTTAGAAGCCCACTGAGATTTCGCCACGTAACATCCTTTTCCCATGCCGACAGACCGAAACCTTCTTAGAAACCCACCCAGAAAGCGCCGCGTGTCACCCAACTGCCTTGGCTGCTCCCGAGCCGCTACCTTTACTAAAGCACTTGCCCTTCCACAAAAGGGGATCCTCTTCCTTCAATCCTCTTCCTTCAATCGAAATCGGCGAGCCGTCGAGCGCAATCTGCTGGGCGATTCCACGAGATCTCGGTCTGCAGCTCGAGATCTACCCATCTGTGCGGGTACGAATTCGAATTCCATTTCTTCCGATTCCCTCCTCCCCTTCGCGGCGTCTGCAATCGAAGAGGCCGATAGCTATGGCATCTCTTTCGCAAGAGCGAAAGAATGATGCTTTTGCTCTTCCTGCGTCTGCGATCTGTTCTGCTTCCCCTTCTTCCTCGTGTTCTTCTGCTTCTGGCTCGAAGTACATCGAGCACAATGTATCCAAGTTGGACACGCTTGCAGGCGTCGCCATAAAGTACGGTGTGGAGGTAATTTGGATCTTCTTTCTTCACCAAATAGCGATCTAATGTGTTTGCATAAATTGCATTGGCTTGGAAGTTGTCTACAGCAAAGAAAAATCCCCTCTTTTCATTGATTTTGCCAAAAAGAACTGATATTGATAGATTGATCAAGCATTATGCAGTAGTTCATGCTCAAAGATTTTCTTTTATGTAGATCATCTAACTGTTCTTTTATCTGTATGTGCAAGATTTTGATGTTTTCTATCAGCAAAATTTCCATGGTTAGCTACTGAGATCGATCTCTTTTGTTCATGAGAAGGTTGCAGATATCAAGCGAATTAATGGCCTATCGACGGATCTTCAAATGTTCGCGCACAAATCATTGCTTATTCCTCTTCGCGGAAGGCATCCACCGCCTTCTCCCATCCAATCTAAAGCTTTGGTTGATGACAGGTACTGACTGAATGAACATTAGTAATGAAGCAAATTACTGTTTAGATAGCTAGAAATGATAGTAAGGAAGAATTTACATGTTTCCATGGAGTCGATATATGCATATCGTCCATTATCCGGTAATCGTTCCGCAGTAGAATATCCATTAAGAAAACAGCGAAAATCGCATGCTTTTCGTTGATAACCGTAGTAGCTTTAGTTTCCTATTCAGAAATGAGTCTTGCAAGTATAGAGGTTATAACTGTCGGGTTATGGTGTGGTCGCGTGGTGTGTGCTAAAATACGTTTCAAAAATATGCACGGTGGAAATAAAAATATAATAATTTTTAATTATTATAACACACCGCACACATACAAGGATACAATACGGCTAGAGATGATCATATAATTAAAATTTTACGGAAAGTAAAATACTCTAGGTATACTTGACAGTTCGTGATCGAACCTTGTATATAGCATTTGTTAGCCTCGCAAGGTTAGTCTCCATCAGAATCAACGAAGTTGTTGATCAATGTAGAGTGGAATTGGAATCAACCAAGCGACACTCGGAAGTCTCGTCTCTATTCGTATCCACGTTGAGCTTTTGTTTAGATGACTTTCAAAGCCGAGTTAAGTCTCCGTGTCGGTACTAACTAAAGTGGAGAAACGGAACGATCCGAGAAAAGGATCACGTAACTGGCGGTACGAAACAAGTTGGATGGTCAACTAAATCGCCGGAACAACCCCTCGGATAGCGAGGAAAATTGGCCGGAACCCGAACTTGATTGCTGTTCACGTTGTAAAACGTGAATTGCCCTTGCTTCAATTGCTTGGCCATCAACGTTAACATCTTCACGCTCCAATTGGTCAACAATACAAAGCAACGTGAGTTGCTTCGCAGCTCACGTTCCAATTGGATAGTGACACCGAGCAATTCAAGCAACACCAAGCAACTTGAGTTGCTTGCCAATGCAACTCATCCTCAACAGCAACTTGCTGTTCAAGTTGCTCACAGCAACATGAACAGCTGCAACTCATCCGAGTAACGTGAATTGCTTGAGTTGCTTGTCCACGCAAACGTGGGTTGTGGGCGGGCGTCGGCGGCGAGAAGCGGAGAGGGACGAGGAGCATAGAATTCCTAAAACAATTTTTAGTAATTTTTTCTCTCCAAGATCAAATCATATTTATCCACCTCTACGTGACTTGGGAAGTAAGTTATCTTGCAAAGTAAATCAGAATCATTACGATTAAGATTAAGTTCTGTTCAAAATTAAACTATCTTGATTCATAATTAAATCAAATTCTTTTGATTTATTATGAAATCATAATGAATCATCGCCTACAATAGACATAGTCCATCCGCGCTTCTGTTACATCAAACTGTTTTCATTTTTTTTCCTTCGTTTAGTCCAATCAAACTTAATCTCTCTCAATCTGAGAATTTAATTCTCAAACTTATTTTAAGTCATTTGGATAAACTTGTAGTGCGTGTGACCCAATAAATTCCTGATTAAGTTGGTCATCCATTATGGGTCGATAATGAGTGACACCTAGTGGTACATCATGATCCTTAATTAATTGGAAAATCAAACGGTTGATTCCAGAACTACTTCTGAACCTTTCAACAGCTATAGTTAGTCGTGTCTCGTTCCTTTCACCCGTCTTATACCCAATTGGTTCATGACATAGCCTATGCGTGAATCCCTACTAGGCTGACTACGTCACACCTAGCCCAAGTAATACTTCCTCGTCCTGTGGATTCAAATTACTTGTACATGTGTCCAAGAGTACAATATGTTGGATTGAGTCGCACATGAGAAGGAAGGTGAATTACGCGGTTTTGAAAATCTCGTTCTTTTCGATTTTCAAATTAAAGTACGAACGCAGTGAAATAAAAGAATAGACAAATGAAAAACATTACGAACACAAGCGGTTTACTTGGTTCGGAGTCTTCAACGACTCCTACTCCAAGACCCAGGTCCCGCGGACCTATCGATGGGTAATCAATCCACTCCGGTACCTCCGGAAGAGGAGATCAAGTACAAAGAGATTGGAAAAGTGTAACAGACTACACTTTTCGTTTACAAAAATGACTTTGTTACCGACACGTAGGGATTGACGTGAGAACGCACGAGTGTCGATGTCGATCTGTCTGCCGCGATCGGAAGTCCTTAGAGCAATTGTCAGGCTCAGCAGCTTCACAGTAGAGTCGCAGCAGGAAGTTGGAGCAATCGGAACCTCAAATAGACGTGTAATAACTCGTATAACAGTTATTTTTTTAAGCTTGAACGATACTGCCTTAAATAGGGCATGGAAGGCGCCTTCCATGGCTATGGAAGGCGTCTTCAACATGGTAAATTTGATCCCAACTTTGCTATATCTTATCTGCGACGAGGTCCAAAATTTATCTCTTCAAAGGCGCATTCAAGTCATTGAAGGCGCCTTCCATGAACAGTGCGAAGGTACCTTCCAATGTTTAAAGGCGCCTTCGGGTATTATTCATCCAAAGGCTTTTTGCT
This sequence comes from Zingiber officinale, assembly GCF_018446385.1. Classification (NCBI taxonomy): domain Eukaryota; kingdom Viridiplantae; phylum Streptophyta; class Magnoliopsida; order Zingiberales; family Zingiberaceae; genus Zingiber; species Zingiber officinale. The sequence continues at coordinate 166,990,913 of NC_055988.1, forward strand.
CCTTTTGCCCTGCAAGTTGTGTTAGTCCAAATCTAAAACATTTAATCTGTAAAACAAAATTAGCACAGTGATAATAAGTAGTAATTAGCTCACTGTCCTCCCAGGATTAGGAATTAGTCAAGGTCTCAGATTAGGGATCCAAAATGGACCTAACCTGGACCAATGCTTACTGTCCCTCAATCGGAACGCGATCTTACTTAATCACTCTCCTCCAGTAACTTACCTTTACTTACCAATTTACTGTTGGTTGACTAGCCTCTTGACCCACCAAGTCTTCATGCCAGTTGTCCGGTCTGTAGACCTAACTGAACTTCTACCGGTTGTCCGGTCCCGCGGACCCAATTTGTCTTCCTGCTAGATATTCGGTCGGCTTGTTGACCTATTTGGACTTCGCACCAACTATTCAGTCCCGCAGACCTAATTGGATTTCAGCCTGGTGTCCGGTCCTTCGAACTTGTTAATTCCTGCACACTCGGTAAAACAATTAGATCACAAAATACCTAACTTAACTTCCTTGACATTCATCAAAACCTGAGTTAGACTGTTAGTGCAATCTGCACCAACACAATACTCTTAATATGTGATGCTTTGACCAAAAACCTTGAGCAATATTCCTGATAAGTGGCCATAGGATATACATCTCCTTGCAAGGAGCGGTGAATCATTTGTGGGCTATCCAAATACATTCGAGCACTTTGACTTATACCCAATCATTTCAAGTCCACACCTCTATGGAGATGTTTACTTAAAATGTCAAAGTATAAGTCTCAATGACCAAGGTGACTTGAATACCTTAAATCACAGAAAATTTGCATTCGAGCTGCAATGAGATATCTATATATGTAGAGAATCATATGAAGTCTTATAGTAGATTACTCCAATGAACTAATTATCATAACTAACATCCACGTTTAACTCTCGACATCTTAATGTCTCCAGCCAATAAGCAATAACTGCATGGTTAGACCAAAAAGTATAACACGTGTTAGTCTCACAGAATCAATGATGCCTAAACTTATCAATTCAACGACTAAAGACTATTTTAATACATTTATAATTGCACATGTAGAAATGTTCACTAGTTGTGATCCAATCACAAATTTTCTTATGCTATGAATCATATTACGGATATTCAGCAAATGAGTTTAAATTCAATTATACACATAAGAAATGTGCACTCAAATAGTGAATTTCATTTATCCAATAAATGACATAATATCTAAAACGATTACACAACTTTCACATATAACAATGATGCTAAGGTTGTTTTAGTTTCATCTCATATGCCTGCGTGTTCTTTCAAAGCTAAAAGTTTTCGCCTCAATATGAGCAGTGTCGCATGCTTGTCATGAATCATTATCATCTATTTTTTCAAGAGTGGAAGAGAGCTAGCCATGCATCTAGGATAGAATTCTTTCGCATTGAGTAACTTCCATGTTCATAATGAGAGCATTCAAATATCAACATAAATTTCGAAGTAGTCAAGCCGATGCATGAATTGTATCCGCGACTAGATTTTTGAAATTTTAAAACAACGAAGAGAATTTGGTAAAACATAATCGACCACTAGGTACTTTTCTGTTTCTCCAATAGCTCGGCATGTAGAACTCTTTGCTTGAAAAATTGCTTATTTGTTCTTGATAGCATCTGCCTAAAATCTATTGTACTGATAAGGTGGTTGCAATTGGACACCGTGCAGAGATGTACTAGATTCTTTCCAATCGGCCAAGTTGAAATCTGATGGAAGTTTCATAACCTCGTCGGCCATGAGTACGTTACAGAGATATTATGGTCTTACACAACATAAAAGCAGATCTACGCCTGAAGGTACAGAAATGATGACTGTTTACCGAGCCTGCAGCTCACCGAACCTTGAGAATGAATCGCTTTTGAAATCAGCACCAGCTTCTACTACACAACTCAGAAGCCACCGCTCAGATAATGACCTTGAGCAGGCCTTGCTGCTTGATAAATCTGGAGATGCTAGTGATGGTGAGAAATTGACGATGGATAAGTCAGTCAGGCGCCGGCAGAAAACTGACAATGATCCTTTGATCACTCCTGAGGCAGCAATCGAGGACGACGATAAGGGCTTAGTAACTAGGATTCGAAGAGGCTTAGCTCCAAGGTCTTTGTTGGCAAGTTTGATCGATCCTGAGCCAGTGAAGCAAAACACAACTCTAACAGAAGAAACATCTCTAACAAACAGTCTTCTGACTGTAAGGAAGTCTTCTAGCAACTCCAGTTTGCAAGACTCAGAAAACGACAACTCGATTTGGACTTACTCTAAATGGACACTGAAACCTGATTCTGTGACAAGGCCAATTTTCTCTGCTTTGCCTAAACAAATCTCAGTCTGGAGGAGCAAAGCTGCTCTAGATTGACACATAAATCTCCTTAGTGGTGCACTGTCACATTGGAGATGGAACATATTATGTGAATTGTTTTGATGTCTTTATCTATTGTTATATTTTTGATAATATAGGTTGTTGTTGTACACCTCTCTAACTAAGAGGAATAATAAATTTAATCAATCAAAATCATACAGTATTTTTTGGAAAATATTAAATGTTAAGGATGTAGATATGGGATAATAATTCCTTTTTCCTCTAGTACAAATATTTTACTGAATTGAAAACCAAAGGAAAAAGGTTGTATATGTGAGTTGTATCTTCCTGTTTTTTCACAAGTGGCTAATAGAAGACAAGGTGCAAGTGATGTGCAAAGCCATGGTGAAGTGCAAGGTTGATGAGGCGATGAGCAACTTGTGATAACAAGGTTGAATGACCGACACCGATGAGGTTGAGAAGGTCGAGCAGGACTGACAAAGAGTGCAGTGCATACAAATCGATAAGGGCATTGGATTAAGTCGGGAGATTAAACTTGGCATGAAAATTTGAACATGCCTGTTGCCCAGCATCTTTAATTGTATCATGAGCATCCACAAACAGCTCCAATTTTATTGCAAGATTCCAGAGGTATGGTTCGCAATCACAAACATCTAAAAGGATGGTCTAACGACAATTTTAAGTTATCCTTGAAACAAAATTCGGACACGAAAAATCTTTAAACTCGAATAAGCTATCCATCTAAGAATACTAATGATAAATACTCACGCCCTGAATAACCCCGCAGTTGATCAAATCTCTGGTTTGCTATACTAAGTTTACCCTTCCGTCAGCATAGTGGCAGCATATCTTGAAATTTTGTCTGATTCAATGTTTCTTTCTCCTTTTTTTTCCCCAACAAGTAGATGGTTGGTATTCAGAAAGACGGTACCTCACCATCGGTTCTTGGGAGGCTTGACTTTGTAGATACGAATAATCCAGTTTGATGTTGTGAATGCCTCTTCTAGGTATTCGAGTTTGATGTCCTTGTTTCCAATTTCGACTCCTCGGGCACGGTCGTACCTTACATTAAGAAATTATTCATGGTTAGACGAGTGCAAGGTTAGCATCGTCTAGAGTGAAAAGAAATATATTTGGACAAAACCATATTTTTAAAGAAAATTTCAAACAACAGTTGATTGGGACTGGATTAAGTACAATTGAAGATTTCCATGCAGATTAAAATTTAACAGTCATGTTATTTGCAAATAAGTGCCAGATTGTGAGGCGAGGAGATAGCAACTAGCTTGCCAATGAGAATTTGGAAGGGCAAGACAATTCTAAGCAAACTGATGAAACCGAAAGCAGGGAAGCAGAAGGAGATGGTGAGAAGTTGACCTCCACGTTTGGGAAGGAAGAAGAAAGCCACATGTGCAGCAACATCAGTGAGCAAAGAGCTGTTTTGTGAACGTGCAGCAGCAACGGCATAGAAGGGTGGGAAATTTAGATGGCATCTTTTAATGCAAAGGCAGAGGAAAATCTGTGGTGCTAATGAGTGACTACGTTCTCTAAGGCTGAATATGACCAGTACTTGACACTGGTGCAAATTCAAATGTCTGACAGCTATATAAAAAATTTTCACATGATCAACACACTTGAACTACGCTAAGAGTGTTGATATCATACATGAGTACGGAGAGAATAGATTAAGAGTCATAAATCAAAGGTGAGACACGGTTGGTGTTAAGAAAATACAGAAGGGGAAAGGCATACACGCTGTTTCGTCATTTGGATCAAAAACAAGAAAATATTGTCGAGGATGTGCACCAATGAAAACAACTTACCCAGTGGGCTTCCCATATTCAGTAGTCATCTCCCCAAATCGGTAATACGCGAGCTTGTACCTGGTCATTAAGAAAGATAAATTTTAGTAACAAAACATAAAACCAACAGCATGATTTATTTTATCTCAACATTAAGTCAGAATATAAATAGAGCTGAGTCGATCTTCCGAGAAAACAAATCTTAGAATTCATTCAAAAATGATAAATTATAGGAAAAAGTTGCTCAGTTTTGTGTACACAGCCAGGTAGGTGGCATGAGTCATGAGTCCATGACATTTGCAAAAACTTGAAATGGAAGAAGTGAATATCCACATTCCAATATACAGCTCCCTGATGAAATAGTCATACGACAAGTTTTGACACCAAACCAAGACTCGTTTTTCTTCTACAGCATGCTTTCTAACAGGACCTAATTGTTGATTTTGTATGCATAGCCACACAGCTCCAAAAAGAAAAGGAGTGGATATCCACATCAAATTAAAACTAATGATTCCGATCCCAACTTGATGGGGGTGATAGCCATGCCAAAGGTTTCTAGACAAAATCTATAGACACGAGTGGGAATCTTTTCCTTCTAACAGATATACCATCTTGTTGACTTTGTATGTAACATTGACTACCATTTTTGCAAGTTTGCAAATTTATAGTTAGTCACTTTAATCATGCATGTAATGCTTATATCAAATAATGTGTTGTATTTTTCTATAACAGCAAGTGTGCCCAGGGTGGAAGGAAGAAATACCCTATAATGAAACATAAATTCACATTTGCTTAATGTTATCCACGCCACAAGAAGAGGAGCATTTATTTGTTGTATGATAAAAATGGTAAACTTGTATCTGAAAACTACACAATGTAATGCTACAAATTCATATTCGATCTATGTAACCCATTGTGCAGGAAGATGATACTTTTGTAGTATGAAAAATCGAAGGTAATAAAAGTAACAGACTTGTATCTGAGTCTCTATGAAGCAAAATCACTGTCAGAATGACAGAAATCTTGTCACTCTGAAAAAGATGATATGTCCTACAATGGGAGTTCCAATGCATTATGGTTGTCCTAAAATTGGATCAAACTAAGACTTGCCCTCAAAGTTTCTTCAGTTTAGATTAAGGTCAGGCATAAACAGTATCTGCAGAACTAAGGCATTAATTGGCCTACAATGACACTAAATATGTGGTGATGCTGTATTTTGACCAAGCAACGGTTTCAATTGCTAAAAAATCTTGATTGCAGTATGCATTCAAATTCTCTGAAAACCAGAATAGCTTCCAGACTAACATTAACGTTATATTAATGGTTGAAGACCTGCAAAGAGTGCTTAGAAAGAAAAATATTTTTATGATAGTGAAATAATCCAATCATCTTGAGGAACAACTTACATGAGACAGTTCAACATTTTTGGTGCTGCTCCCTTGTCGACACGATATTCACCATTCACTAGATAATCTGGTTCTTTTATTACAGGAAAAACCCCACCACCAATACGAACCATCCAAAGAAATCTGTAGAATTGAACCAAACATAAAAATAATTTGTATGTTAGCACAAAACACCAACACCAAGGTTACTCGTATACATTGGTCCATGTATGACAAAAGAGGGAGGAAAAAATTAAAGATGAACCCAAATAATTTATGCTAATGGCAAAGCTGATTGTATGTCTAAGCAAGCTTACTTGTTAATATCATCAGAGGAATACCCAGTAAGACCCCCAAATACAACAAGCACATAATCTACATCCAATGACTGCATTATTTCATACGCTTCAGGCTCATATGATGACATTGCCCGTCCAACAGTGGCAATATGTGTATTATTCCAGGTGTTATTATCCACAATAACAGTCCTATTTCCCATTGCAGTTATCTGGTAACCGTAGTCCCACCAAGACATTACTTTAGCATCAGCAGGAGTATTTTGCCTAAGCCAATAATAGGCCTCCCTATAATCATCAAATATAACCCTACCACCATGGGCACCCCTAGCAGCCAAGACAATAGAAGGAGAAGAGTATGCTTCAGATGTAACCCAAGTGCAATGAATAGCATATCTGCTAAGCAAATAAAAAGCACCAACAAGCAGAGCAATAGCGCAATTGTGCTGGAATGGAAGGGACTGATCTGCTGATGCCTGCCAGCACACACACAAAAAAAGAAAATATTTACAATAATTAATTTCAGTTGTTAACTGCAACTGAAAAAACAAAATTATGGAATGGACTAGAAAGAAGTAACTAGGACTACTCAGAACCACAGAACAAGAATTTATATGCAGTTCAAACAATTAAGTAAATTTTACAAATATCAAGAAGTTAAGTTATGTACTTGTGCACAAGTATTTTATTATCACGAACTCCTGGTCTTGTTTAAATACCACTAACTAGCAAGTGAAAAGAAGAGAAAGGAAGAGAGATGAGAACGAAGTAGGGCTAGGGGAATGGAGAGAAACATTTCCTTTGGATACCAGTAAGGGGAATTTAGAAATTTTTAGAATATGAATCTGATTTATATGAATTAATAAAATCAATTTAAAATTTTAATTTTAAATATATTTTTTAAAAAAATTATTGGGATAATTTAATTATAATTTATAAAAGTCTATTTGAAGTATCCCATTTAAATTAGGAATTGATTGAATTAATTAAATCCACTCTCACGATTGTCACGGTGCTATAGTGACTGCGAGCATAGTGACGCCACTGAGATGCCGCAAGTGTCGAGCTAGTAGATAAGTTAGATAAAGAGAAAAGTTAAGTGTGCATAATTTAGTAATTCCTATTTGTTCTCCTAATTGATTGCAATTAAAGTCGGCCCAATCTTTTCCTAAAAAAAATTGGGTCGATTACCGAATAAAAAAAAAAGAACGAGTATTCTATACGCCTTTGGCGCCGCCAGAAGCATCGCGAAATGCCTTTGGCACCGCCAATGCCTCTAGGACGCCGAAAGCGTGACGAGAAGCGTAAAAAAAAAAAAATCTGCGCTTCACGCAAAAGCGAACGCTTGTGCTTTTGCGCAAAGTGCAGCGAAGCATGTGCTTCAACGACCTCGTGCGCTTTCGAGGTCTCTGAAGCCAAGGCTTGTGCCTCTGCACTTTCGAGACTTCTGAAGTGCAAGGCTTGTGCCTCTGCGCTTTCGAGGCTTCTGAAGCGCAAGGCTTGTGCCTCGCTGCGCTTCGAGCTTAAGTGAGCAAAGCGCTCGCTTTTAACAACTATGGTTGTTAAACATTCTCAGATAATTAGAATCAGTTCTAGTTGCATGTAAAGAGATAGTGTTAGAAGAAACTAATAATTGGCAAGAATATTTTCTTGGCCAAGTAACTCCTTTTATCCCGCTTATGGATTTCATCATAGATCTACAAGATACTCTTTTTTTACTCAAATAATATATTTTTTGTGTTCCTGAGATTTATCCTGCTTGGCCTCATGCAATTCTTAAAATTTATATAATGGTTAAAGTAAAGGTAGGTCAAAATTCTTGATTGCATGGGTAATAATCATATTATTTCTGATCCATGGCTATGAGTCACCTGGGTAGCACCGGCATTTATTCATATCCAATGTCTAGATTCATTCTCTTATTAGATATTCACAACCAAGTCCGAGTAACATGGAATCTTAATACTTGATGTCTGCATCATGTAGGAATGGAAATATAAACTATCTAAGCAGAGAAAGAAAGAAAATTGTTTAGATAACCACAGCAGACACAATTAGTTGTAAATAATTAGAGTGGTGATATATGTGTAATTCGCTTATTTCATGGAGACTGGGACTAGAAAGACATAAATGCCTTTTGAAGTTTAAACAACAATTTCATCAACTAACAACTCTCTAACCAAGGTGCAATTTAATCATTCCTTAAAGGTAAACAAAATGGAAGATGCATTGCAGGATATACACATATGGAAAACGTTACCTTAGCTGATGCCTTCAAGCTAGATGACCCTTTTCCAGAAACTGCCAGAGGTGCCTTGCCTTTTGTGCGTATCAAAGATGTTAGATTTTTTACCGTTGCCGAGATCGCTATAGCACTAATAAGGCAGACAGCCGGTGCAGCTACAAGGATCAAACGCACCATCACTCCAGCAAAATACATGCTTGTCAGGCCATACATGACAATGAATATAGTTGCATCTGACAGGCGCTTGAAGCAGAAATAAAGGCCTGCTGGAAAAAGGAAAAGAAGAATGTGGAAGTCAAACATGAAGGATGACCATGCTGTTGGTTGATGCTCTGAAACAGAGGCGATAATTGGTATATGGTCTTTTGCATATGTCGGATCAAGCAAGGAATAAAAGCGGCCAGTCCATGGAGAGATATAGCCACTCGCAGTGCCAATTCCAAGAGCAAGGGCACCAACACTTATAGCAAAGGTCAAAGTAATTCGCAAGAACGATTGGAATAACTGCTTATCATTTAGCATGTACTTCACCCAGTCTAAAAAGTAAAATACCTACAAAAAAAGAACTGAATATCAGGTCCATTGAAGTATATCAGCTAAGCATTTATTCTCAGGCATAAATAGAATAGTATTATATACAAAAAAGAACATATACATTACATCAGACTAAGCATTGCTTGGTTACGATCACAAAGCATAGTAGCTCTGTATACAGAAATATATCAGATAAAAAAAGATACTTAAAGGGCCAGCTAAATTATCAAATCTACGGTGTTGGTTGTCGAGAATAAATATCTAAGAGCATAAAGAAACAAAGAGCCATTTCTAGAACATTGAAAATTTAAAAGAAAGACACAAACCACATTAAAAAACACAATTGTATCAACAGGATCTTAAACGTTAACTAAAAAAGCCATAAAAAGAAAAAGGTTTAATGATGAAATGATGCTAAATAAATAGATTCGGTATCCCACGAACGGGCATATTACCTCTCTTTTACATCAATCATATCGAATAGGATTTAATTCATATGTTGGGATATGCTTAACACATATTGTCACATTTTTTAGGCTTACTCATCCAACAACTATCAATAACAATCATCAACTCAACCAGGAAGAAAAGGAACTGATATAAAAGCTTCCATTCTGGAACTAATACAGTCACGGGAACGAGAAATCAATGTTTGTTGCCCAAATTACCATGAAGCATGGTTAAGCTAATGTATCTTTCCTGAAAGTTCTACAAATGGAACATGATGTGAAACCAAACATGTTTATATCCTATACAGCGCAATTCGTTTAACATGAACTATTAGACTTTACAACCAACTTTGAGATTTTTCTCATTGTTATCCTTGATAATTAAAAGAATACTTCAGTTGCTTTCAGAAAACGAACCATGCATAAAATATGAGAATACAATCTTAAGGAGCTTTCTAATATGTATCAGAAGTGTAAGAACATAATGCCAACCATGAAAATTAATAATGGACACAGCAAAAGAAAACAAATTCATGCTGTATATTTTTATGGATTTACAATGTTTGTATTGAATAGAGAAAGGAAGCTGGATCTTTTAAAGTAGTCATTAGCAACTATCATCAGCCTAGATGCTAGACCGGGTTATCAGTCTCTAAGCTGAAATCACAAAGGTTTCTTTGCAATAAATGATGATCGATTACAATGTTTTTATAAAACCACAATAAAATAATGAGATACATAACTGCTCCATTGATCAGCTCCTTTTTTTTTATTATTATTTTACATTATAACCAGTTTTTTGAGGTGAAATTACTGAGTAGCATTTCAACCCTACCAACAATCTCCTTCATAAGGGAATAGGGTTTTAGAAAGCTACCATATAACTATATGGATCATTGAAGCAGATCATAGTGCTTTGAGATTTCATCACTTTTTCTAAACACTGCTCATATTAGGAGGGGGGACAAGAACTTTGGACGTTCATATGCAAAGAGAACTAGGAACTTCAACCACATTCATTCTATAGACAATCCACCATTAAATTAGTTTGCATTTAAGGAGTCAAAACAATGGGGGAAAAGGGTCTGACATACCTGCAACAAGAAGAAGACTCCCATGGCCGCCATGTGCTCTCCAGACTGGACATGCTGAAATCCCACAAACCTGATCTGCATGGCGAGGAGCATTCCAAGGATATACATACAATTATAAGCCACATAGAGCCTCATCGAATACCTACCCGTCACCAGCAAGACTAGAACATACAGAGGGATCAAGTTGATAATAAACACGTATCCTCCCCACGCCGACACCATATAGAAGTACCCAAATGCAGATGCAAGAGCCCAAGCGAGGGATCCGGTGTTAACCGCCTTGACAAACAAGTAGAAAGTGAACAGCAGCGCAAAGATAGCGACGCCCTCATTGTCATAGGACCCAGCGACGGACCTAGAGATGTATCCGGGGCAGATGGCAATGAGCGCGGCGGCCACCAGTCCGGCTCCGGAGTCCCAGATCTCCTTCCCAAAGAAGTAGGCTACGATGGTCGTGTTGGAGGCGAAGAATGGCGCCGTGAGGACGCAGACTTCGCGGATGTGGACGGCAAAGGTGAGGAAGCGGAGGAGGCGGTAGATGAGGGCGGCAGTGACCATGAGGCCCGGGTAGAGCGTGCCGCCGATGATCCGGCCGAGCGGGTACCAACTCTCGGAGTCGAACCAGTTCCAGAACTCGTAGAAGCCATTTCGGGTGAGGAATAGGGTGGTGCGGTAATTGAAGTAGGGATCGAACTCATGGATCATGGACTCGTAGCGGAGGACGCTGAAGAGGCGAACGGCGAAGGCGAGCACGTAGATGAGAGCGAGGGAGGCCACGCGGATCAGGAGCTCCTGCTGCTTGGTCTTGAGGCGGAAGAAAGCCTTGAGCGGAGGCGGAGAGGGGGCCGAAGAAGAGGATTTGGCGCCGTTCTCGGCGGCCTTGGCGCCCATGGCGATGCAGGAAATGGAGGAGGAAGCGAGGAGAGGAGATCTGGATCGAGGTCGTGGCGATCTAAGATTTCATCTACGATGGAGAGGAGAACCCTAGGGTTTTGATCCGAGGAGGAAATGGACGGTGACGTCGCCTACTTGAGGAAAAGAGGCAGGGAAGAAGACCCGAAGCGGGATTTTATGTGGCTTGGGGCCTGGCTTGAAACGCCGAGATACGTGCCGAATTGGTGATTTTGGTTCGGAAAATGCTCCGGCTTGACTGAATCCAATCGAGCCGGGCATTGGGCCCAAACTGGACCGTGTCCGGTACATCTGGTTTGTAGGCTCGGCCCACGTGATTCGGACGCTATAATACTGAGTAAAATCGCTCTAATTTAATTAAATTTATTAAATATTAATATATTAAAACAATCTTTTATAATTTAGTTAAAACTAGTACAATTTCATGTCGAACGACATAACATCGAACCTGAACGGTTCAGTTTCATAAAATTGCTTATCCGTGACCCGGGTAAATTAGGAAATGTTTGAGATGGACGGTCTAGAAAGAAAAGTCTGTGATTTTGTGCCTTATCTGAAAGAAAAGTCCTTGTAAATGTGCAAAACTAGTACAATTTTGATCATAATTGTTATGAAATAGAACAATTTAACTTAAATTATTGGGAAAAATCAAAGAATGCTCTATTTTACCAGATTCGTCAAAAGCGGCTGCTTTTATTTTGAATTAAAAGGACGCTTCCAGAAAAATAACACCACTAGTAGATTGTTCTTACATTATTGTATGAGTAAGATAGAGTGTATATTGTAATAGCTATAAAATTATAGTTAATACGATTTTTATATAGTAATTACATTTCGTATTTGATATAATGTAAATATCATTAAATAAGATAAATCTTTGTTGTAGTATCTATAAAATTATAGCAGTTGTCCTCGGGATCATAGTGTCGTAGTATGATATTCAAGTTGTCCTACATATATCCGCAGTTCGAACCTCAACTATAGTGTATTTGTAAGAATTTTCCCTCAAATGAAGGGTGTAATCAAAGGATATTAGACTTCTGAGCTGGCCGCCGCATGCATTTTCTGATTTATCCTGGTGGCTGGTGGAAAACTTTCGTGAGACCGAATCAGTCACCCTAGAGATAGTCAATGAAACTAACTGAGATTATTATTTTTTATAAAATTATAGCAGTTATAAAATCATAACTACTACAATATAAATATTGTTGAATAAGTGAAATGAGTTTGATATTGAATTTATGTTTTTAGTTGCCATTAGGTATTTAGTTTATATTGATTAATTCTAATTGGGAATATCATTTTTTTATAAAATTGTAGCAATAATAAAATCATAACCACTACAATATAAATATCGTTGAATAAGTGAAATGAGTTTGATATTGAATTTATGTTTTTAGTTGGCATTAAGTATTTAATTTATACTGATTAATTCTATGAGTGACTAATCTAGCCCCACAATAAATTTTCATTCATCATCAGAATAAATCGAGAAGTATTTGTATCGGATAACCTATCTAATGTGGATGTATTCTTGCAACTTAGGAGGAATTAAGGAGAAAGAGGGGGGCATTTTAGTCTTTTTACATATTAAGGGTTTTGGTTTTTAGGAGGGTGTTTCTTTTCTTCTAGAGAAGGTTCTGTCGCCGCCAAGTGCAGTGCGCCACCCTGGTTGGCTGTCGACCTCCTTTGATGCCGCTAGCCTCTAACGTCAGTCGTCACTCCCTTTTATTCTCCGCCTCACGCATACCGCCAATGCCGCTTCCGCCGGATCTCCCTCTCCCTCTATTCTCGCTGGCAGTCAGCTCCAGCTTCGTCTCTAGCGCTGAGGTTGCCAACCTTGCCTCCCTAGCGTCGATAGCCTCCAACGCCATAGCCCACATGCTAGCTCATACCCCTTTCAGTCGCCCCTTCCACCGGTCGACTCGCGGCCTCTGCCGACCTCACAGTGCCACCGTCGCTGCCGGCACTCCTGCCATCGGATCCGACTTGCCCGCACCCCTTCGTCTTGCAACTCCTCACCGACAGCTCGCCACAACCTCCACGTAGCCCCAACCCAGCAGCCGAGTTCTCATAGGAATGCCGACAACTTCTTGCCACCGCCACACCCCGTTGCCTCTCATGCACGCCGCCGACACCGAGGGCCCATCCTTGCGCTCCGGGTTCACTGCCCCTTGTGCTACAGTCAGCTCATGCGGCCCTGCAGGACGCTACAACCCACTGCCTCTTCGATTGTCTCATCACCGACTATCTCCGGCGTAGAGCCGACCATCTCTGGTTATGCTCCGATATGACATGTCTCCGACTTTCGAGCTGATATGGTGTTTTGGCCTTCGTGTCATTATTATATTCCGGCCTATGGGCCGCTATCATATCCTAGCCTATGTGCCAATGTCATATCTCGACCTATGTATCGCTGTCAGATCCCGATCTACGTGATTCTACCGAATCCATGCGCGCATGACTTTGGGTTGCCACCTCCAAATCCAGCTCCTTAGATGGCTCACATTCATCCACCTTTCAAGGCCACAACAACTCGATCAACGTCATGACTAGTTCATCAATCCACTAGAGGACGCCCCCCTGGGCCAGGGTACACCATCGTACTCACTCTTCATTTGTTTTATTGTCTATCTAGCCTGCTTCTTATATATTCGTGAGATTTACCTTGAGTATCAGGGTGCCAGAGACCGGAGAAACCCGATCGCTGTCTGTAGATATGTTGACCAGAGACCTTCTGACGACTTGGTCAACATAAAAGAGAGCTTATCATATCCTCCTTCCCTCCAGGACATGACGACTTGGTCAGTATTCCAGCCACATCATTCCGATCATTCCCTCTTCTCAGCTTCTTGACAAGATCATATTGGCGTTGTCTGTGGGAATCCCTACCTGATCTGGAATGTGAAGATGGATGACGTCGAAAAATTCTTTGTTATCGTCATGGTCTCGGAGGATTTCAACGAACATATTATATTATTCCCTCCCCTCACTCCACAAGTATTCGGGAGTCGAGGGATTGACTCGAATCCTTAGCCGGTAAGTAGGTCAATTTTTTCATTATATTTTCTCTTTCGGTCGTAGGATCTGTTGAGACTTCTCGATTGGAGAGTAAGGGCACAACTCTCAGATCAGAGATTAGGAGCACAACTCCTTGATTAGACACTAGAGGCACAACTCTTCGATTAGACACTAAGGGCACAACTTTCTGATTAGACACTAGGGGTACAACTCCCCGATCAGATACTAGGGGCACAACTCTGATTAGATATTAGGGGCACAGCTCCCCGATAGGACACTAGGGACACAACTCCTTGATTAGATACTAGGGGCACAGCTCCCCAATTAGATACTAGGGGCAGAACTCCCCGATCAGACACTAGGGTCATAGCTCCCCTATCATACACTAGAGAAACAACCCCCCGATCAGGGGTTTATGGGCTTGCTCCCGGATCACAGACTAATGGTCTCGCTCTTTGATCAGGGACTAGGGGCTCAACTCCCCTGTACAATATATTACTATAGACTCTACACCCTCTACCGTAGGGTTCTGCACCCTTATACGGCTACAACTTTTGCACCCTCCACTCATGGGGCCCTGCACCTTCCTATTGTTACGGGCTCCACTTCGTCCTATTGCTATGGGATGTGTTCCTTCATATTGCTATAAGCTTCCCTCCCTCAGTCGGTCAGTAGGGCTTAAACTATTCTCTCCCTAACTCCACAGGCATTTGGGAGTCAGTGGGACTAAGTCGAATCAACAGTCGAGCGGCAACTATAAACCCTTGTCTACGCCAATCAACAATCGAGCAGCGACTATAACCCCTTGTTTACACCAATCAATAGTTGAGTGGTGACTACAAACCCTTGAGTCAAAAAAATATCAACAGTCGACCAATTTATTGAAGCATCTATCTCCATCGTTCGGGGTTGAGCCATCTCCACTGGTCTCTGACCAGCTTATTGAGGTATTTATCTCCCTTGTTTGGGTCGAGCTGTCTCCACTGGTCTCGGACTAGCTCATTGAGGTAGTTATCTTCCCCGTTCAGGGTTGAGTCGTCTCCACTAGTTTCGGACCAGCTTATTGAGGTATGTATCTCCCCCATTCGGGGCCGAGCAGTCTCCACTGGTTTCAGACTAGCTTATTGAGGTATCTATCTCGCTCGTTCAAAGTCGAGTTTTCTCCACTAGTCTCAGACCAGCTTATTAAGGTATCTATCTCCCTCGTTCAGGATAGAGTCATCTCCACTAGTGGTAGACCAGCTTATTGAGGTATGTATCTCCCCCGTTCGGGATCGAACAATCTCCACTAGTTTCATACCAGCTTATTGAGGTATCTATCTCCCCTATTCGGGGTTAAGCCATCTCCACTGGTCTCATACCAGCTTATCGAGGTATCTATCTCTCTCGTTCGGGGTCGAGTTGTCTCCACTAGGACCAACTTATTGAGGTATGTATCTTTCCCATTCGAGGTCGAGCAGTCTCTACTGGTTTCGGACTAGCTTATTAAGGTATCTATCTCTCCCGTTCGGGGTCGAGAAGTCTCCACTGGTCTCGGACCAACTTATTGAGGTATCTATCTCCCCCGTTCGGGGTCGAGCAGTCTCCGCTAGTCTCGGACCAACTTATTGAGGTATCTATCTCCCCCTCTCGGGATCGAGCTATCTCTACGAGTCTCGGACAAGAGTATCTCCACGGTTCTATAACCAAAGTATATCACGAGATCTACGCCCGCTCAGCTCACGACTTTCATTTCCGTGCGCCTTTGATTTCATGACTCCCATTCAGTTATCGAGCTCTACGTCCGTTCAGATCACGACTTTCGCTTTTGTGCGTCTTTGATCTCACGACCTCTGTGCTTGTTCGATTCGTGGGATCTACATGCGCTCAACAACGAGCCAGTCATTTGCTCCGCATACTCTCTGCATTTATTAGGTCGCCTACTTGGCAGTTGCTTGATCGCCCATTTGCCATTCATATGCTCGATATCACTCGACATTTACTCGATCGCCTATTTGGCATTCACTCTACACTTGTTTTTCTCGCCGCTCTACCAGGCGCTCGCCATTTGGTTAGTCTTGCCTCACTCGTTGCTTCGACAGTACCCGTCTCCTTCGACGCTCGTTCAGCATTATTTTTCATCGCTCACTCGACATCGCTATTACCATTTGATTGGCATCGCTACTATCACCTGCTTGACACCGCTCCTGCTACTCGATCAACATTGTCACAGCTACGAGCTCGACGTTATACAATGAACCTAGAATCTGACTTTTTACTATGGAGCAATTAATCCTTTGCGATAGACTATCTAGTCAGTCGGACTCGCGTCTCCTTTGACTATACTTGAAGGGGAGACTTGTGATGCAGATGTATTATTGGGACTTAGGAGGACTTAAGAAGAAAGAGGGGGCATTTTGGTCTTTTTATAAATTGAGGGTTTTGCTTTTTAGGAGGGCATTTCTTTTCTTTTGGAGAAGGTTCCGCCGCTACCAAGCACAGTGCACCACCCTCGTCAACTACCGGCCGCCTTCGACGCCGCTAGCCTCCGACATCGGTTGTCGCTCCCTTTTATTCTCCGCCTCATGCATGTCGCCGACGCCGCTTCCGCCGGATCTCCCTCTCCCTCTACTCTCGTCGGTAGTTAGCCCCAGCGCCGTTTCTAGCGCTGAGGTAGCCACTGCCACCTCCCTAGCGTCGGTAGCCTCTAGCGCCATAACCCATGTGCTGGCTCATCCCCCTTTTGTCTGCCCCCTACACCGGTCGACCCACGACTTCTGCCAACCTCACAACACCACCACCGTTGCTGACACTCCGACTTGCCCGCACCCCTTTGTCTTGCGACTCCTCGCCGATGACTCATCATAGCCTCCACGTGGCCCCAACACAATAGCCGCGTTCTCACTGGAACACTGACAGCTTCTCGCCGCCACCACGCCCGTCACCTCTCATGCACGCCGCCGACACCGAAGGCCCATCCTTTACACTCTAGGTTCACTGCCTCGCTCTACAGTCAGCCCGTATAACCCTCCAGGACGCTACAACCCACTGCCTCTTCGATTGTTTCATCGCTGACCATCTCCGACATAGATCCGACCATCTCTGGTTATGCTCCGATCTAACCTGTCTCCGGCCTTAGAGCCGATATGGTGTTTTGACCTTCATGTCGTTATTATATTCCAGCCTATGGGCCGCTATCATATCCTAGCCTATGTGCCAGAGTCATATCTCAATCGACGTGCCGCTATCAGATCCTGATCTACGTGTTGTCTGTCGGATCCATGCGCGTTCGACTACGAGTTGCTACCTCCAGATCCAACTCCTTGGACGACTCACATTCATCTACCTTTCAGGGCCACGACAACTCGATTAACGTCATGACTAGCTCACCGATCCATTAGAGGGCGCCCCTCGGCCAGGGTACGCCATCGTACTCACTTTTCATTCATTTTATTGTCTATTTAGTCTGCTTCTTATATATTCGTGGGATCTACCTTGAGTATCAGGATACTAGGATTCGGGAAAACTCGGTTGCTGTCTGCACATAACATTGACCAGAGACCTTCTGACAACTTGGTCAACATAAAAAATACCTCATCGTATCTTCCTCCTTCATCCTCCTTCAAGACATGACAATTTAGTCAACATTTCAATCACGTCATTCTAACCGTTCCCTCTTCTCAACTTCTCGATAGGATCACTATCAATCAAATATTTTTAGATCAAATGTATCATAAAATTAAATTCATCAATTAATTTGTAAAACCTAGGATTGGATATGTTATATAGATAACAATGCGAACACTGTATTTTGAGGATAATTTTATTATTTTAAAGGGATTAGTAGGAGGTATTATTTTAAAGGGATTAGTAGGAGGAGACGTCTTCTAACTAAAAATAAAAAAAGGGATTAGTAGGAGGAGACGTCTTCTAACTAAAAATAAAAAATTATCGTGATTTAAAATAATTTTTTATCCTAAATTATTTATGACAAATATTATTATATAGCTAAAATAACACTAAAATTGAGTATTTTTTTTTAATTATAAATATGTTATATTAACAACCTCCTAATATCAGTATAGATACTCGATTCATTTTTTATAAATTAAAAGAGGATCATTTGTATATAACGACGGGAGTAACAGTCCTCACCTATAAAACTTATAAAAGTATCTCTTTCTTTAGTCCATAAAAATGTAGACCGGATTCGTGCTCTTAATATCAGCTCCATAAATATAAAGAGAGATAAAATTGAGTATTTTAGAGCTCACCCCCCCCCCCCCCCCCCCCGTGTCAACGCACACCCCCTCCACCTCTCCTCTCTCTCCCTGCCAAAACACGCATGTAGCCTCCTCT